>NW_027507758.1:306222767-306382767 GCF_037356315.1 Lithobates pipiens
TCACAGTGTGCTGTTGCCTGTGAAATGCATTCTAATGACTCTAGTTCAAGTGAGTAATTGAGCTTCTGATTTGGAGGGTGTGGCTGCTGGCAGGTGGCATTATCCTCTGGAATGTTAAAGAGCTGCTTGCTGAATAAGCTGCTAATGAGGCACACTGAAGGCTTTGCTACAGTGATTAAATTAATGTCTCCACATGATTGTCTTGCCTGGAAAAGTTTGCTTGTTTTCCTGCATATTTGCCACACATGCCTTTCACTATAGGAAAACCATAGTGTGTTTTCAGTGAATTATCAAAGCAGTGTTAAACTTGAAGTTTGTGTAAACTCAATTACTAAAATTTCATATAAGATTTAACATGTTAATGTCATTTCAAAAGTTACGTTCAATATTTTTTAAAACCTACAGCTTTCAGTTAAAAAAAAAAAAAAAAAAACAGTCTGCCCATTTTAAAAAAAAAAGAACATTTTTCATTTTTTTTGTTTTTGTTTTTTTTTTCCGTTAACTTTTGTCCGAGTATAGATCTATGTTTATCCCAAACATGTTTGAAGCCATTTACTGTTGACTGTCTCACTGCCTCTGCTGGAACTTTATTCCAAGCATCAAATATCCTTTCAGGAAAATAAACACTTTCTAAAATTAGTTTTTAACTTTCCTCTAATTAGTTTGAGGTCGTGTCCCTGTGTTCTTGATTTTGGTTACCCTGAACCTTATTCATCACCTTGATGTATTTATAGTTTCAATCATGTCTCCCCTTTCTCCTTCTTCCCTCCAGACTGTACATATTAACCACTTCAGCCCCAAAAGATTTTTTACCCTCTTCCTAACCAGAGCACTTTTTACAATTTGGCACTGCGTCACTTTAGCTGGTAATTGCGCGGTCATGCAATGCTGTATCCAACGAAATTTGCATCCTTTTTTCCCACAAATAGAGCTTTCTTTTGGTGATATTTGCGTTTTTTTATTTTTTACGATATAAACAAAAAAGACTGACTGGGGGAGGAGACATATCGCTGTTGCTAATTACTAGGAACAAATGATCTGTCTCCTCTCCCCTGACAGAACAGGGATTTGTGTGTTTACACACACAAATTCCCATTCTGGCTCGGGTGGCCAATGGCAATTGCGCCTACCGGGCACGTGCATCGGGTCCCCCGACTTGCAGCGGGTGCGCACCTCCGGTGGGATCTTAAAGGGAACAATGTACCCATATGTTGTTTTGTGCACCCATGCCATTTTTCTGACATATTTCAGCGTGAGTCGGTCGGCAAGTGGGTAAGTTACTAAAGTCTCTACTGATATGTTTTATCCCCCAAACCTTTCAATTTTTGTTACCTGTCTCTGGACTCATTCTATCTTATCAATAGCTTTCTGTAAGTGAGGTCTCCAGAACTGGACACGGTAGTCTAAATGAGGATTGACTAAAGATCTATATAGGGGAATTGGAGCCTCCTTCCTCCTGCAGGTGATCCCTCTAGTGATGCATCCTAGAATTCTATTCGCTTTTCCCACTGCCTGGCCACACTGTTTGCTCATTTTGCAATCATCTGAAATAAGCACCCCCCAAATCTTTTACTTCTGTAGTGCTGGTCAACCCTGTAACCCCAATGTTGTACTCTCTCAAGGGATTCTTTTTCCATAGGTGCATTATTTTAAATTTGGAAAAATTGAAAAGAAGTCTCTACTGCTTTGATCAATCTTCAAGCAATGTCAAATTGCGTTCCATGTTACAGACCTCCAGAGATATCAAACCTATTACACACCTTTGTATCCTCAGAAAAAGGCATACCTTGCTCAACAAACCTTTAGTTATATCACTTACATATAGATTACATAGAGCAGGACCCAGTACAGAGCCTTGTGGTCATTTAATTCTAATTTACTGTTAGATTAGACTTTCTCAACCAGGGTTCCTGTAAATGTTTCTAGGAGTTCCTGGAGCAGTGAGTAATTGTGGACTGATCTCATGGCTGATGGTGCCACAATTGATATCACTGAGCAAGGCCTGCAACGTGGGACTAATGAAGTCTCTCCTCTCATCTTTTAAGGTAAGTAGCCACTCACACCAGTGATCTTTTTTTTAGCTGGGGGGGGGGGGGGGGGTAGTAGTCTCACTGGAAGAAGAGGGCACTTTATCGGCTGACCTTCAGTGAAAAACAGGACTACACTGACTAACAGTGCAGGGGGATCCTTCTCCTACTAACCATCTTCCTCTAACTATAAATCCAACAGCACAAGTCAACCTTTGGCTACCAATGTAAAGACTTCTGAACCTGAAGGAAGGCACCTTAGTAAAAAGATTAAGAAAGAATAAGAAAGGTGGTGTTTGACTAAGCAACAAACTAGGGCTTCATCTGAGAAAATGAATCACATCAGTGTGTATATATTTATTTCAAGTTTTGTTGTTTATTATATCTGAAAAATATACCTATAATGTTTGTGTGGCACAGCAAATAACAAAAATGCTTTGTGTAAAAAATAATAGCTGATATTTAAAACTCAACTCCAGGCACAATGACTTCACTATATTTAAAAGTGCAGTTATATCTTTATCTTCCATAGTTACATAGTAGGAGGCGAGGTTGAAAAAAGACACAAGTCCATCAAGTCCAACCTATGTGTGTGATTTTATGTCAGTATTACATTGTATATGCCTGTATGTTATTGTCGTTCAGGTGCCTATCTAATAGTTTTTTTTAATTATTGATGCTCCCCGCCGAAACCACTGCCTGTGGAAGAGAATTCCACATCCTAACCATTCTTACAGTAAAGAACCCTCTACACCGTTTAAGGTTAAACCGCTCCTCTTCTAATTTTAGTGAATGGCCACATGTCTTATTAAATTCCCTTTCACGGAAAAGCTTTATCCCTATTGTGGGGGTCACCACTACGGTATTTGTACATTGATATCATATCCCCTCTCAAGTGTCTCCTCTCCAGAGAGAACAAGTCCAGTGCTCATAACCTTTCCCCATAACTAAGGTCCTCTAGTCTCTTTATCAGTTTATTAGTATATGTTTGGACCAGCGAGGTTTAGGAATCTGTTGAGGCAGACGTACATGGATACTGGCGACTGACTATTGAAAAACAATTGATGGGATAAAAACTCTTATATTTACCATAAGACACTAGCCAGGGGCAGCAGGGTAAGAGAGCTAGGCCCCAAGCCTCAAAATGCACTTCTCTAAGGCCAGGTTCACACTAGACACAGCTCGCAGCAGGGAATCCCTGTTCGCTGTTTTAGGTGCAAATTAGGTCCAAATTTGTGCCTGAATTCTCACCTGAAACTTAGCCAAACACGTACAGGGCCCTTTTCCAGTGTGGATCACGGCCACCCCAGAGCTGTGGGAACTGGCTCCATTGAGAGGCAGTCGCACTCTTCTGTCATGGGAAACCCACATCCAATTTGCATAAGTGTGAACCCAACCTTAAGTTCTGTTAACACCCTCAAGGATATTTGTGGCTAATTCAGCAAGATAACGTTAGGGATAAGGGTGTGATGAGAGCAGTCAGAACGTTCTTTATAGTTCTGGAGACGTGAAGCCATCTTTCCTTTCTCTTGTTTGATGGTTTGTACATATTAAAGGTAATTCAGAATATGAAGCAGGCCTCAAGCTGCCTCCAGCAGCTCATTGCAGAAATTTTTCTTTACTAAGTACACATCACATAACACAAGGGGTGGACCTTTTACGAAAAACCATCATTCAGGGTTGCTCAGGGTAGGTGGTTATGGCTAAGGCCATAAGGCTGAAACGTGTCAACCTTTCTTATTTGCGTTTGGTCACTGTGGCTTGTTAATAAATACTACATTTTTTAAGAGCAATCACCGGAGTGCGGATCATCTTTTCCTAATTTCCCTGATCAGGGTAGCAACTTTCTAAATACAGACCCGGGGATAAGAAATACAAGTGCTGCCATTGCTCTGATCCATAGCAGCGACGTATCTTACCTTTTGGTATTGGAATGTGGCAAGGGCAAGTTATGTCATACTAACACGGAATATATTTTAAAAATGGGTGAAGGTGCAATAATTTGGGACTGTCAGTAGAGATAAAAATATAATTTACATAGTTAGTCAGGTTGAAAAAAGACATAAGTCCATCCAGTTCAACCATAAAACAATAAAATAAAAAATATTGTACAATCCAATACACCCAGTTTGCAATTCTGTACCACAGTTGATCCCAGAGGAAGGCAAAAAAACCCCAGCAGAGCATTGTCCAATTTGCTACAGCATGGGAAAATATTTCTTCCTGATCCCCCAAGATTAATCAGTTTTTCCCTGAATCAACTTTACCTATAAATGTTAGTACCCAGTTATATTATGTACATTTAGGAAAGTATCCAGGCCTTTCTTAAAGCAATCTACTGAGCTGGCCAGGACCACCTCTGGCGGGAGTCTATTTCACAGTTTCACAGCTCTTACTGTGAAGAAACCTTTCCGTATTTGGAGATGAAATATCTTTTCCTCTAGACGTAAAGAGTGCCCCCTTGTCCTCTGTGTTGACTGTAAAGCGAATAACTCAACACCAAGTTCACTATATGGACCTCTTATATATTTGAACATGTTGATCTTATCCCCCTTACTCTCCTCTTCTCAAGATTGAATAAATTCAGTTCCTCTAATCTTTTCCAGGATAGCTGAGCTCCTCGATGCCTCTTATTAGTTTGGTTGCCCTTCTCTGCACTTTATCCAGTTCCCCGATATCCTTTTTAAGAACTGGTGCCCAAAACTGAATTGCATATTCCAAATGAGGTCTTACTAATGATTTGAACAGGGGCAAAATTATATATCTCTCTCTCTGGAGTCCATACCTCTCTTAATACAAGCATCTCTCTTAATACTTTAGTAAATAACTAATAGTGTCGAGTTGGATGTCAGGATATTGGCTGATGTGCAATCCATGAAAAAGTATGTAAAATATTAATAACAGGTGCACTCAGCAGGAGGAATTTTCCTACATAGGCTAATAAATGCCAATATATCGATGGGGTGCAGTCCACATTTTTCAAGTAAATAACTAATATGCGCTGCTCTTATCACACAACTGCAGTTCAAACATTGTCTTTTTGCCTTAGGAAATACTAATGATTACCTCTGTTAATGACTGATTCAGTTTGCAGTTTCTGACGGTTATAACCATACCTTAGTTTTATTTACTCCAGAGAGAAGCAATGGCATGTGTAACACGAGAAATTAAGGGCAGATAAAATCTCATAAATAAGGTTTATAGAAAGTGTTACATTGACTGTACATTTCACACTGAGCCAAAAGTAAACAGTCACTTAATAGGAAAACAATATATTTATTAAAATAATAAAATCACATATTTTTATAATTTCTTTTATATATTTTATATATTTTGCTTTTTTGTGCCACAAACACTGAAACACAAAAAAGTAAAACACTGTTCTTTCATTTTAATACAGACATTAAAAAAAAAAAGTTTCACTTTTAAAAATGTAAGTGGTCAAAGGCTAAAAAAAATGAATTTTTTGTTTGTGTGCTATCTTGGTTTTTACGTGCATTACGTGCGTTACTTAAATAGAACATATTAGAGAGTTCTCATACTTACTCGCATAAATGTGTCAAATAGATAGTCATGTATGTTACCATGAATTGCATTCTTTTTCAATTTACACTCTCCTGAAATGTATATACGACATGTAGGATATTTCCAACTCTTAATGCTGTAATAAGAAAAACGTTTTTTTCATCTTTAATCGCTTATCTTTCTTGATAGTTTACACCTCTGTCTTTTATATTACTTTTTTAAACCATGCCACAACTAAGATTAGGATTTAACTGTAAACCTGATATCTAATCTCCAATACGTGCTTAAAGGGGGTTGTAAAGGTAAAAAAAATTTCACCTTAATGCATTCTATGCATTAAGGTGAAAAAATATCTGACAATACTGCCCCCCCCCCCCCCCCCCCGTTATACTTACCTGACCCCTCGAAAGTCCCACGCTCGTCCCCGATATCCTCTTCGACGATCAGCCTGGCCGCTGATTGGTTACAGTGGATGGATTGAAAGCAGTGCAGCCATTGGCTCGCGCTGCTGTTAATCGCATCCAATGACGCAGCGCGCCGGGGGCTGGGCCGAGTGATACAGCCAGCGTCTATAGCCCCTGGCTGTATCACGGGAGCGAGCCCACAAGCACTCCACATCATGCGAGGGAGCTCGCATGAAGTTGTGGAGTCCTTGCGGGAGGGAGCCGAGACATCCGCCAAGGGACCCAAGAAGACCTGGTTCGGGGGCCACTCTGTGCAAAACAAGCTGCACAGTGGAGGTAAGTATAAAAATAAAAAATCCTTTACAACCCCTTTAAGATTATTAAGATAGGATCATTAGGGTGAACTTTTTACTTCCTTATAAAACCTAAATAAACTTAAAATAAACATAATTTCAACAAAGAATTGCAACTTAATCAAACTCAAAATAAACCTGTCACAAACCATGGCAATTCAAATTGAGCATATGATTTAAGCCCCATACACACTCACATACACACAACAGATTTTCTGCTGATTTTTGTCTTCAGATTTACCAAAACTATGTAAGCCTAAAGTTTTACCTCATATTTTATGGTTTTGGTAAATCTGAAGACACAAATCAGCAGAATATCTGATAGTTTGTATGGGGCTTAAGCATTCACGCACACTGGGCATGAAACCTAAAACAGCTGCTTTTTGGGGTGAAAGACTTTTTTTTTTTTTAACTGTCTCTAAGCACCCCTGCATTTTATCCTATATGTTCATGCACACATAATCTTTTTTCCAGTACGTTGGAGCAGCAGCGTTTTGCCAGAAAAAACTCTGACAGTGCCTAAACTGTACTAGAATCCTGCAAACTCTGCTAAACAACAGTATCCAGCTTTTAGCAGAGTTTATTTTTTTTTCTAAAGCTGAGGTTGCCAGCATCCTTAACCAGTGATTAGCTGGTTGCTAGGAGCGGTTCCGGAAGTCAACCACCACATCCTTAATAACAGATGAGTAGTAAACGAGTCATCAATCAGGATCCCTGCCACCGGAGATCATAAAAAAAAACAAAAAAATGGTCCTGATGAAGGCTCCCTCAGTCTGCCAGCTCCATCATTCGACAACTCTGAATTAAGGGGTGGACCATCTGGTTATGTCATGAGTGGCCCAACCCCTTATGACATCACCAACATAAGGCATGCTGGGTCGGTGACATCACATAACCGGATGGCCTCGCCTCTTAATTAAGAGCTGTCAATCGGCAAAACTGACGGGAACCCTATGCCAATTATTCTCTAGAAAAACAGCCTGGGGTCCCCACCCCAAATCCAGTTTCTGACAAGTCCTTTATTAAAAAATAAAAAAAAGTCTCCCGATGTGGATCCATTGTCAATCACATCACCTGCTGCCACTGCCGACGTGGAAAAAAACAAAAAAAACCTCCACTCATGATGAAGGCTACCGCATCTGCCAGCTCCATCATTTGACAACTCTTTATTAGGGTGCAAAGCCATCCGGTTACTTCACCCGGTGGCACCCCCCCTTGTGATGATACCGACCAAGGGCATGCTGGCTCAATGATGTCACAAGGGGACAGTGCCACCTGGTAATGTAACCAGATGCCCCTGCCCCTTAATTATTTAAGAGCTGTCAAACAGCGGGAGCTTTGGTCGGGACTGGAAGTTTTTTTTCCTGGGTCGGTGGTGGTGGTGGCGGCGGCGGGCATCGTAATTGACGTTGGATCTACAGTGGGAGACATTTTTGATTTTGACCTTCTCGGGTCCCTCGCCAACTCTTGGCTTCTCCCTCCTATGGCGTGCCCCCCACAGCAAGCAGATTGCTATGGGGTCACCTGAGCCAAGCCACAGCTTTGTGTATGTATTCAGACACCCTCCCTCTCCTGATTCCCGCTGCTGTCAATCAAAGTCACTTAGCCAGTCAATGGTGCTATGTCTCAGCCAACCAGGAGGGAGAGTCCCGGATGGCCAAGGCACTCATGCACATCACTGGCGGAAGATCAGGCTCAGGCAAGTATTAGTAGGGCTGAGGGTGGCTGCTACACGCAGAAGTTTTTAGCTTAATGCATAGAATGACTTCACAACCACTTTAATGCTGCAGCTACTAAACATAGCTTACACGCTAAACTAAATGCTGAGAAAAACTGCTTAGTGTTTTTTGTCCAGCATTTCTAAAGCAGTTTTTAACTTTCTTTAGTTTCCTAGTGTGCATGAAGCCTAATGTGCATGCAGACCTTTTGTCCCCACATGTCAAAATGATCATTAGATCTAGAGTTCTTAACAGCTGAACTCAAATTATAATTTTTCCTGTAATTCATTCATCAAATCCCATACCTATTTACCTGTAATTTAACGCTTCATTGCCCAGTAGGTTGGGGCCAGACCTAACATTGACTTTTACAGAAAGAGTCTAGATTTGCTTATAATCTCAGCTGTCTATATCTCTAGATTTTTTGGTATGTGAAGACAACTTCTTAAGTTGAAATTCATAATTTGCTTAATTTTTAATTAGCCAGGGTTTATTTCAACCTTTTTCTGGATTTATATATCAGATATGCAGGCACAATCCAATCCCCAATCTGAATTTTATTTTTCATTAATTCCATTACGTATCGCGTGCCAGTTTGGCTAAGCTGCACTATTGTGTTAGCCCGTTTATCGGTGTTATGAGCTTGGTACACAAAGATGTTTACTCTTTGCTCCAAAATGTTGACTCCTAACATTAAATGAGAAAGTTGTTCAATGAAACGAATTGCATGTTGAACAATAGCTGCAAAAAAAATTCTGAACAAAATAACTTTTATTTCTTCAAAGTTTATTGCAAAAATTGTATAAGGTCATGCCACTGTCACAATTATAAACTTTTGTATGCATCTAATTGTGCTCTTAACAAATATGACAATATCGCCCATTCCTTTTTCATGGATATAAAATTGCCCTAGAGCCCTTTATAATTATGTTGTCAATACATAAGCTCATCAGTCCTGTAAGGCTTATTTTTTCAGACTTTGTTGGTTGTACTGAGGGATTTTCTATGAAGAACATAAATATTAACCAATCATTACTTTTAATATTCTCTTAGAAGTTTGTAGCGTTCAGTCCTTATGCTATGGACAACAATATGAAATGAATTCTCTGCTGTGTTTTAAGCTGTTTACAGTTATATACTTCTGTAATTTTTTATGGTACAGAGGGGCTTGTTATTTTCCCCCCTTAGAATACTAATAGAAGTTTGACTGTCTAGCCCATGTGCTAGATGCTGTTAGTATAAAACTGCCTTTGACTTTCACACCTCTCAGGGGACAAGTAATTGTTGTGTTCAAACAGCCTGTAATTGTGATCCCGCTGGCTTTCTCAGTACGCTTCTGGCTATTAGAGTCATTAAACAACTCAGCACCTGTTAACAGCATTGTAAATATTCAACCCTGCTTGTATGCTGCTTGAGACCAATATCGAGAAGGCTGGCAGAGCTCAGCTTCATAAATTAAAGCTTCTGACAAGTCAATTATTGTAAAGCTGGGTTTCAATGTGAATTAAATGAAATAACGTGGTGATAAAATGGTAGGCTGTCTGTTTACAGCAAGGACAAAATAATGACTGGGATGATTCAATGTATCTATAGTGGTCATACTTTAGATAAAATTATACACTCATTATTTTGCCAGAAACTGTTTTTTTTTTAGTATAACAGTGGAAACTTAACAATGAATCAGACTCATACTAAGATGCCATTCTAATATGAAGTAGAAGGTTTATTTTTATTTGTGCTCCTTCAGAAGAAACTTCTGGTATCAGAGGGAGGAGAGGGGTTTACGCAGTGCTCTGTAACTGCAGAGCCATCACTGTTACCACAGTGATGGCATTTGTTGTCACTGTGGGATGAGCGAGCTACATGGAATGCACAACAGGTAGGAGGTGTGTCTTTCTTTTTTGTTACCAAATCCCCACAAGGACACTTTAGTGCTTTCCAGACTAGACCGCTAGGAATATTTTATTTTGGAGGAGGTGTACAGGAACCCTGACGGAGAAAGGCTATAACGCGCCCCATGATATCTTATTGCTGGTTACAGACCACTTCTGATCACCAATGCTTGGGTGAGGGTGAGGATTGTTGTGCCAGCCGCTGACTACCAATTGATGGAGGGTTATTGTTCCAGCCAGCCACTGACCACCAATACTACCGCAGTGTCTATTGTCTCCAAAGTTGCTAGCTATTTTTGTGATTTTTTTTTTTTTTAAGGTAGACTGAAAAGCAAATTTAATGAATGGGTTTTGTTTTTAAAAGAATTTATTGTGCTGAGTGTTGCACATGTTTGTTAGACTCTCACCTTTGGTACAGTAATTAAAGCATATTGTGTGCGAACAGGAGCTATAGCATATAAGGGTTCTGCATACAAGTAGTAGACTCAGTTTTCATATTTGTGTCTTCTTTCTGGGGTGAACGTCATCTTTATGTAACCGTTTCCCGACCAGCTCACACAGATATACTGCGGCAGAATGGCTCTCCTGGTGAAAGCCTGTGTATATACGACTTTGCCCAGGAGAACCATCAGAGGGCGTGCGAGCACCACTGGAGGTACGCATGCGCCTGATGCGCGTGGCCAGTGGGCTCGATCGCCGGCAGCCACTTGCAATCCCGTGCACAAAAGCCAGCACAGGATTTGTGTGTTCCTACAAAGTAGGGACAGCGATCTGTCATCTCTAGTTAGTCCTATCCCCACACTGAGGGAACACACAGTTAACCCTTTCCCCTGCCAGTGACATTTATACACTAATCATTGCATATTTATAGCACTGATCACTCTATAAATGTCAATGGTCCCAAAAATTAGCCAGAAGTCTCTGATCTGTCTGTTGCAATACCGCTAAAAATCGCAGATCACCGCCATTACTAGTAAAAAATAAATAAAATGCCATAAATCTTTCCCATAGTTTGTAGACGCTATAACTTTTGCACAAACCAATCAATATACGCAATTTTTTTTTTTACCAAAAATATGTAGAAGAATGCATATCGGCCTAAACTATTTTTTATTTTTTTTTCTAATTTGGGAGATATTTATTATAGCAAAAGGTAAAAAATATTTTTTTTCAAAATTGTCATTTTTTTTGGTTTATAGCGCAAAAAATAAAAACCGCAGAGGTAATCAAATACCACCAAAAGAAAACTCTATTTGTGGGGGAAAAAAGTATGCAAATTTTGTTTGAGTACAGCATTGCAGGACCGTGCAATTGAATGAGTGGACATTACTGAATGAAAACCACATACAGTATCTCACAAAATTGAGTACACCCCTCACATTTTAGTAAATATTTTATTATAGCTTTTCATGTGACAAGACTGAATAAAATTACACTTTGCTACAATGTAAAGTAGTAAGTGTACAGCTTGTATAACAGCTAAATTTGCTGTCCCCTCAAAATATCTCAACACACAGCCATTAATGTCTAAACCACTGGCAACAAGTGTGAGTATACCCCAAGGTGAAAATGTCCAAATTGGGGCCAAAGTGTTAATATTTTGTATGGTCACCATTATTTTCAAGGACTGCCTTAACCATCTTGGGCATGGAGTTCACCAGAGCTTCACAGGTTGCTACTGGAGTCCTCTTCCACACCCCCATGACGACATCATGGAGCTGGTGGATATTAGAGACCTTGCGCTCCTCCACCTTCCGTTTGAGGATGCTCAATAGGGTTTAGGTCTGGAGACATGCTTGGCCATTCCATCACATTTACCCTCAGCTTTTTTAGCAAGGCAGTGGTCATCTTGAAGGTGTGTTTGGGGTCGTTGTCATGTTGGAATACTGCCCTGCGGCACCCGTCTACGAAGGGAGGGGGTCATGCTCTGCTTCATTATGTCACAGTACATGTTGGCAATCATGGTTCCCTCGATGAACTGTTGCTCCCCAGTGTCGGCAGCACTCATACTGCCCCAGACCATATCACTCCCACCACCATGCTTGACTGTAGGACAGACTCGCTTGTCTTTGTACACCTCACCTGGTTGCTGCCACACACACTTGACACCATCTGAACCAAATAAGTTTATCTTGGTTTCATCAGACTGCAGGACATGGTTCCAGTAATCCATGTTCTTAGTCTGCTTGTCTTCAGCAAACTGTTTGCAGGCTTTCTTATGCATCATCTTTAAAAGGGATTCCTTCTGGGATGACAGCCATGCAGACCAATTTCATGCAGTGTACGGCGTATGGTCTGAGCACTGACAGGCTGCCCCCACCCCTTCAACCTCTGCAGCAATGCTGGCAGCACTCATACATCTATTTCCCAAAGACATTCTCTGGGTATGACGCTGAGCATGGGCACTCAACTTCTTTGGGTGACCATGGCGAGGCCTGTTCTGAGGTCTTGTTAAAATGCTATATGGTCTTGGCCACCATGCTGAAGCTCAGTTTCAGGGTCTTAGCAATCTTCTTATAGCCGAGGACATCTATATGTAGAGCAACAATTCTTTTTTACAGATCCTCAGAGAATTCTTTGCCATGAGGTGACATGTTGAACTTCCAGTGACCTGTATGAGAGAGTGAGAGCGATAACACCAAATTTAACGCACCTGCTCCCCATTCACACCTGAGACCTTGTAACACTAATGAGTCACATGACACCCTGAGGAGGAAAAATGGCTAATTAGACCCAATTTGGACATTTTCACTTAGGGATGTACTCACTTTTATTGCCAGCGGTTTAGACATTAATGGCTGTGTGAGTTATTTTGAGGGGACAGCAGATTTACACTGTTATACAAGCTGTACACTCACTACTTTACATTGTAGCAAAGTGTAATTTCTTCAGTGTTGTCACATCAAAATATATAATAAAATATATACAAAAATGTGAGGGGTGTACTCACTTTTGGGAAATACTGTACGCTGTTAGACATTTGTTTGTTGGAGTACAGTTTTCCATCCTGCGCCTTTTAATTTTCTTGTCACTGCACATGAACATTCTTAAAACAAAACAAAAATTGAGCAAAGATCTAATAGAGTACAGCCAGCTTAAGAGTGACCTTACAAACCAGGCTGTTAAGGAACACATTTGTTATAAAATATTTCTGAAACCTCAATTTCATGTAGAGATAAATGTGGCAGAGGTGTATTTTGGAGGAATATTATAAGTTGGTAAGCCAATCTGATATTTGTAGCAGACCTTTACTGGACAGAAAAAAGATAGTGTAGATAAGGATGTTTTGCTGTATAGTAAAACTGCAAGAAATTGCTGTTTTTTTTATCTTTTTGGGGAAACGAAGGCATAGTTTGGAAGAACGAAGATTTCAAGCATGGCAATCAGCATTTGTAGTCAATATGTTCATTCAAAGTCATGCGATTTTGGCACGATTTTCCCACAATTTTGCGGCTGTGATTTTGACACAATTTTAGGGAGACTTGAGGTCCATAGACCTCAACTCGCATCAAAGTCGGGCCAGAGTAGTGCAGGGGCTACTTTGAAGTCGGTGCAACTTGAAGTCGCACAGATATGAATTGGAAATCATAGGGTATGACTTGTCATGTGACTTTGCTGTCCCAAGTCGAAGGAAAAGTCGCGCAAGTGTGCAAGGGGTCTAAGACTGTTGTCTTGGAAAAACGATACAACAAAGACCCTGAAGATGTTATAATGTTTCAGCAGCCAGATGATGCATGCATTCAGTCTAATTGCAGAAAGGGAAAGCTCCAGAAAGCTTGATCCCACAGGCCAGTGAATTTAAAGCATGTCATAAAATCCTTAAAGTGGTTCTACAGGCTGAAGGTTTGTTATCTTCATGCTATACATGAAGGTAATAAACCTCCTCTGTACAGCAAATTCCCCCCAATACTTACCCGAGCCCCGATCCAGCGATGTTCAGCTTTCCAGGGACTCTCCCTCTTCATTAGCTAAGACAGCATCCAAAGCGAGCCTGCTTGGGTGCCCCCATAGCAAGCTGCTTTCTCTAGGGGTTCTCGGCAGGAGGGAGGAACCAGGAGCACCAACAAGGGAACCAAGAAGAGGAGGATCGTGAATTCTCTGTGTAAAACTACTTGTTAGTTTAAAAAAAAGCCTTTACTATCGCTTTAATTACTGTTTTATAGGATGCTGCCCAACCACTGATGAAATGGAACATTTGTGTCAATCTAACCCACTAATTTGGCATGAAAATTGTTAGTTCATAATGGTTATTATTGTTTAATTATGGACAATCTCATGCCTATTTGATAGTTGCCTATGATAATGGGGTTTTTTGTTCACTTCATGCAGGTTTTTTTATTTTAATACAACTCTATGGGAATGCAACACCTGCTTGAAGCAGGTAAAATGCAGGCCAGAAGGAGGTCAGCTGTAGGTCAAATGTATCTGTCTATGAATGAATTCTGAATAATCTCAGAAGCATCTGAAACTGATGTCAAACTTATGCTATCTAAACCCATCTACTCTCCCAGTAAAGCATAAGTTTACATTTCATAACATACTACATGTTACACCCATATCCAGGGTTACAAAATGAGCATCCCCTGCAACCCCCCAGAGTTCCCATTGTGACAGCGACCCAGGAATCTTCTCCCCTCACCCGCTGTCACAAATTAAAAAAAAACCTGCCCACTTGACAGCATCATTCATTCCCAATGTTTTGTGAATGGGAGAACTACAAATACCATCATCCATTGAGACTGACGTCTTGTATTTCTCCCTGTTTATTAATTCTTTCTGTCATTTAGTAACTGCCTTCCTGTATGAGGTATGGGCAGACAGTTACACTAACAGTCTACAGGAGCCTGAGATTGTGTGGGTGCAATCCTTTACAGGCTCCTAATAAAAAAAAATGCACATTATAAGATGAACTTATCCTTTAAAGGAGATTAGGCCAGCCACTCCACCCCCTCCACAGCCCAGTGCTCCAGTGAGCATAGGGTTGGGCAGAGCAAACCGAGAGTCACCAGTACTGAGAACTGAGCAATCAGTGGTGTTTATATATCTCGGTTCTTAGTCTTGGAGCCAGTGGGAGACAAATGCAGCATTGGACCGATGTTACATTTTACTAGATAAGTATGATTCCAAAAAAAAAAAATGTATCTTCTCTTTTAACAGTAGATTCAATAGCTGAACCACTTCAATACAGGACATTTCCCCTCTTCCTGCCCAAGCCAATTTTCAACTTTCCGTGCTATTGCTTTTTAAATCACAATTGCAAGGTCATTCAACACTGTACCCAAATACATTTTTATCATTTTGTTCCCACAAATAGTTTTCTTTTTCTGGTATTTGATCACCACTGAGGTTTTTATTTTTTGCTAAACAAATAAAAAAAAAAATAATAATTGTGGAAAAAAAAGTGTTACCTTGTTTCTGTTATAAAATGTTGAAACTAATTATGTTTTCTCCTTCACTGATGGCCATTGATGAAGCTGCACTGATGGGCACTGATAAGGCGGCACTGATGAGGGGCACTAATCTGCAGTACTGATAGGTGGCACTGATATGCAGCACTGATGGACATTGATAGGCTGCACTGATAGGTGGCACTGATGGTCACTGATAGTTGGTACTGATGGCCACTGATAGGCAGCACTGATAGGCAGCACTGATAGATTGCACTGATAGGCATCACTGATGAGGAGGCACTGGCAGGCATTACTGATGGGCACAGATTTGCATAATTTATGCCCACTGATTAGCATCATTTATGGCCACTGATTGCCATCCCTGGTGGTGCTGGGTGGCGTACCTGGTGGTCATCATTAGTGGGCATCCCTGGGGGGGCTGCTCTGATTGATTAGCCATAATTGATTATCTCCCAGTCAGGAGAGCAGCCGACCGGCTTTCCTGTACTCGCGTCTGTCAGATGCGATAGAGGAAATGCTGATGCAAGGTTTTTCCTGTTTGCACTGTGATCATCTGTGATTGGACACAGCTGATCACGTTGTAAAGTGCCTCTGTCAGAGGCTCTATATCAGGACTGGAGATGCGTTGTGTCAGACTGACACACCAGACCACCGATTGCCACGCTGCGCACCCTCATGGGCGCATGATCATGGCTTATCCTGCTGAAATCATATGACGTCCAGTCAGGATAACAACCACCGCTTGGCCGTCATTCTGCCAAAGGCTGGGCAGGAAGTGGTTTAGTACCCTTTATGTATTTAATGAAACATATCCACAATGAATACATTCATGTGGTTTGCCAAATCGGTACGTTTTTGACAGGCATGTGACCCATAGTCAATAAGCCGGGATCAAATGAAGTTGGTGAGTAATCCGCGCAAGTCCAATAATTTATTAACTGAACTAAAATTAGGAGCAATGTGCAAAACCAGTTTTTAATTATCATGTCAGGTCCTATTGCTTGAGATACTGTGGCAAGCATTTGTTTTAATGTTTTTCATGTTTGTTTAATTTAGCTACTACAATTTGGAAGATGTTGGACATGATACTATGAATAAGTTCCTTTCGAACCTTGTGGAGAAATCACTTATTGACCTTGAGTGCTCATACTGTATTGAAATCGCGGAGGTAAGATCAACATTTATTAATAATTTTTAATTGAAATGTTTTGTGGGTTGAGAATGCTTTCAGATTATCATTAGGCAGTAGGATTGATTTACTAAAACTGGAGAGTGCAAAATCTGGTGCAATTGTGTATAGAAACCACTCAGTTTCCAGTTTTTTTTGGGGGGGGGGGGAGGGGGGGTTGTCAAAGCTTAATTGAACAAACTGAATTTAGCAGCTGATTTGGCTACCATGAACAGCTGCACCAGATTTTGCACTCTCCAGTTTTAGTAAATCAACCCCAGCGTATAACCCAACTGATGAGCAAGTAGTAGAAGTAATAAAAATATAATACAGATGTTTAATTTTATCATTCTGAAATGTTTAAGTCAGATCAAAGAATTTAAATCAGATCATTAAATCAGATCAAAGTATTTAAATCAGGAGTACCATTGGCAGAATTATTTGTGATGATTGTAAGTCTGTCAAACTCTATGCGGGTAACTTACTGGATCAACTTTAAACCCTTATTATCACGTACACAGAGATTTTTATGCTTTAAAATCCCTGTAATCACTTGCAGATCGTTCACTGCTGTATGTGCAAAAGGCAGTATAGCTTTCATTTTGTGTTTGCGGCATCCCCATTTTGATGACGTTGGTATGGGGATTGACAGTGTGAACAAGGAAATGTTAAACTAGATGAACTGTGTCTTTTTTTTTTTCCCAACCTGACTGTGTAACTCTATAAAAAAAAGATGTCTTAGCATCCGTTCCCAGTCACAAATGTACCTGTCATTGACCATGTATTGATATATAGCCAAAACTTTATTTTGTATTTTTGGATAAAGTAGGCAAGGGTTACAACTTCTGTCTTGTAATTATTATTATTTTTGTCTGTGTACGATGGAACACACAGCAAGTGACACACAAAGTGAGTGGAATTTCTTTCTGCATGTATCCAGTCAGACGGGCTCTTGCACTACATATTTGTTGGTAGATGTAAAGGAGAACATATAATCAGATATTAATGCTTACAGCTCACCACATTTTACAATCTGATTGAACAGTCTCCTTTAGATGTAAAAAGAAGTATGTAGTGCAAGGGCCTGCCTGACTGGATACAAATTGATTGTTTGAACATTTAGGTAGGCTGTCGTATTACACAGTTTTGGCAGATCTGAAGTTGACTGTGTATAGATTGGTGTGTATGATGAGCCTTAGATAATTGTTGCAGAAACAGATGTCCCCAGTGGAAGACTTCCACTTACCTCTTCTTCTGGGGACAAGTCTAAAATTGGAATTCTCCTCACATTCCTCCTATTGCCACCAGTAAAAGTAGATTTTTTTTTTTTTTTTTTGCGCTATAAACAAAAATAGAGCGACAATTTTGAAAAAAAAGCATTATTTTTTACTTTTTGTTATAATAAATATCCCCCAAAAATATATAAAAAAAAATTTTTTTCCCTCAGTTTAGGCCGATACGTATTCTTCTACATATTTTTGGTAAAAAAATCGCAATAAGCAATTATTGATTGGTTTGCGCAAAAGTTATAGTGTTTACAAAATAGGGGATAGTTTTATGGCATTTTTATTAATAATTTTTTTTTTTTTACTAGTAATGGCGGCGATCTGCGATTTTTATTGGGACTGCGACATTGTGGCGGACACATCGGACATTTTTGACACATTTTTGGGACCGTTCTCATTTATACAGCAATCAATGCTATACAAATGCATTTATTCCTATGTAAATGACACTGGCAGTAAAGGGGTTAACCAGGGGGTGGCAGTGTATGGGGTTAAGTGTTCCTAGGGGCATGTTACTAACTGTGGGGAGCTGGGCTATGTCTTAGTGAACACTGATCTCTGCTCCAGTCACTTGTTGCTAGGCAGAACGGGGAGATGCTGTTTACAACGGCATCTCCCTGTTCAGCCGCCCTGTGAGACGATTGCGGGTATCCCCACGGTGATCGAGTCCACGGGACCCGCGACCGGACTCACGGGGGTCCCGACCGGCACGCGAGCACACCACCGGCGGAGCGCATGCGTTGGCAGGGCGGCATTTAAAAATGGATGTACCTGTACGTCAATATGCCTGCCCGTGCCATTCTGCTGACGTACATCGGCATGCACCAGTCGGGAACTGGTTAAGGCTAAAATTTTATTTTCATAATGCTACTTTTCACATTGTTTCATTTCTTCATAGGCAGTAATACAAACCTGCCTTATCGCTGCATTATCATTATTGTAACACCTTTCAACTCAGCTAGTAATCAAATACAGCCTATGTGTTATTAAAGATGAAATTTCACTTCATTTTCTGTTCCTCAGGGGACAAAGTACATGTACTACTTTGTCCCATGTTCTTAGGCGCATAGCTACGAGATCAGACAGGGCTCCAGCCTTCTTTCCCCACAGCCATCTGACAATGTAGCAGGTAAGGGGACAGCTACTTGATAACTGGTGCTTGTTCGGGGTTCAAAGCCCTTGCTCTAGACAAGTGCTGGCATAAGCAGAGCTTGGGGGTGTCAGCCTCCACTTCTATCTCTTCTGTTTAGCTGTTTACCTGGACTTCAGCTTTAAGACCTCACTTAGCATGAAAAGATTTCCTAAACCATAAAGGGGAAGTAAAGGTAACAAAAAAAAGTTTAAAGCCTTGCCTTTCCACTTCTCATAAAATGTTGCATACGGTTTGCAAGAAAGTATAGTATAGTATAGTGAGACCTTATTTTCACTTCTTTGGGGTGGTCACTTGATTTGTCTGATAGGTGTCAATGATGTTCATCAACAGTAGGGAGTCAAATATTTAATCTTTATTTTAGCTTTTCCTTCTACTTCAACCCTAACACCAAAACTTTACCCTATGATTTTATTTTGTGCTGTAGAAATTGGCTTCAAAATTTAAGTTAGTATGAGGAATATATAGTGTGTGTATATGTATGTGTATATATATGTATGTGTGTATATATATATATATATATATATATATTATAGTCGGTCCCTGGGTTACGAACAAGATACGATCTGTAGGTTTGTTCTTAAGTTGAATCTTTTTGTAAGTCGGAACAGGTACATTTTTTTAGGTGAAGCTCCAGCTAAAAAAAAATAGCTTGTAATCTTTTTGGATGGCATAGAGAAGGGTTAACACCCCTGTAACGTTGGTTTTGCTGTCTGTGCCGCTGTTCAGAAGATTTCACCTCACTTTCTGTCCCAATGACCATTGGACTTTTAAATACTTTGGGTTGTTGTGGAAACAAGCCTTGGTGATAAAGCATCAGTGGAGGTAGCTTTTTCCCCATAATAACTCTTACAGGAGTAAATTTCCCTTCCTAGGGGTAGATTTCTTCTCACTTCCATTTTTCTCCCTCAGTTTGTAAGTAGTCGTTTGTAGTTGTTTGTATCATTCATGGATCACTGTCATGTATATAGCTAATGGTACACTATAAGATATGATTAAATTGATATATCACATTTTCCTTTATGTATTTTACACTTGTTTAGATATTTAGATCTATTAATCTTCCAGTTTATTGAATTTTCTAGCAGCACTAGCATTTTTTTTATTTTCTTCCATCTCCTATTTGTGTAGTGTATTTGATAATAATTGCATCCTTTTCCCGTTTTCGTCTTATACATACTGTAAGACATGAAAGCAAATGAATGGTATAAGTACAGAGGAGGCCGTGACTAATTAGGACTATTTTACGACTTCACACTATATGCTGTAGTATAAATGATAGTTGTATAGAGAGGGATTTATTAACATTCAAATGTCTCTAAGGTATAAATTAAACATGGAAAATGTGTGCTGTTAAATACAAGGCAAGCAAAGTGTCAAACTGCTTTGTATAGCTATTTTGCTTTTAATAGAAAATTTACATCAGAACTTTAACATAATGCAGGGTTACATATTGTTCCAGTGTCTTAAGCAGGGAAATCTATTGGCCATTTACAAATAGTGATCATTCATTCTGTTAATGTTTCTTAAACAGGTGCTCTAGGAAAGAAACTTTAGAACAGATTTACAAAAATCTTATATAGCGATGCATAATGCCCACGCACACTGAAAACTAGATGTGCGGTTTAATACAATACACTCTAAGGAAAAGGGAATATCTTGAATAAATATCTAATGTATATGTAATGAAGAAATGGGGGGATACATTTCTATTATTCAGCATGTGGATGGTTTCTAAAAAGATCCAAAATATAGACATAATATGTTGAGTTTTTGAGTTAATAAATTCCATCTACATTAGTTGCTTCATTAAGCTGCAAGAACAAAAGGTAAATTGATTATCTGAAAATATTGAAAGCTATGATTACATTTTTTTTTTACCATTGTGCTTTAGAATAAAAACCTAACTATCAGATTTGTACTATTTGCTAGACAATTAAAGAAGGCTGAATGCAGGGTGGTGAGTAGAGATGTCATTTGTCTTTTTTCTGTTTATTTTTAGGATAATCGTGGTATTGAGCCACAAACCTATGGGCGAATTGCCTCTTATTATTATCTGAAACACCAGACTGTACGCATGTTCAGGGACCGACTGAAAGCAGATTGCACACTTGAAGACCTGCTTTCTGTACTGACAGTAAGAAACATTTTTTTATGTTTATATAGATATTGCTCTTAATCATGCTTGATTTACTAGTCTAACTGTTTTTTTTTTTGTTTTTTTTTACATTGTGTTCTCGCATTTATTTAGTATAGATTTTACATGATAAGACTTTAGATGGAACATTTAGCATCTACTTACTACTCTTGGTTCATATTTTGTTTATGACACATTATATGTATTCTTTGTGTTTTACATGTAGAGACGATTACACAAACATTGACTTTACACTTCTTACTCCTTAATTATTTTCAGTAGAACCAGATTTTTCACTAACTTTCCATGTATTTTATGATACTTTATACATACACGATGAGCTTTATTTTTCAAATAAGTATTATTAGAAATAGAGGCAATAGTAGCAACATAATTATGTAGAGAAAATGTGTGTTTTATCAAAGCACCTAGTGGACATAGACAGGGAAATGTAGATCGAAAAATGCAACAAAATAAGTCGCCATTACTACAAGTTAGTGAAAAAAACAAGCTGCTAATAACTATTAAAAACAGCCATTTTAAATTAACTTGATGTTCATAGGTTTCCCTCACAGCTGGTCGTGTTATCTCACCTTGCTTTATGTAGGAGTATGTCTCCAAACCGGTGTATCTCTGCTATCATTTTTAATATGTTGCCATCATCTCTACTTGTGCTGTTCTATGTGTATAATGATTTATTTGCACAGTATAACTTGATAAGTATATATTTGTTCTTGCAAGATCTCTGCTTTTTATTTTATATATTGGTTTCTATATTTTGAGATCATCATTATGGGTACCCTTTCATTGCCTTAAAGGGGCATTCCGGCCACGTTTTTATTTTATTTTTTTAAAGTCAGCAGCTACAAACACTGTAGCTGCTGATTTTTAATAAGTTCACTTACCTGTCCAGTGAGCCCACGATGTCGACCCCCCGAGGCCGATCCGTCCATCGGATTGGCTGTTGGCGCTGCCATCTTAACAAAGGGAAACGGGCAGTGGAGCCTTGCAGCTTTACTGCCAGTTTCGAATGGACCCTTTGTTTTCCCAGAAGGCAACGGGGCCGCTCGCCGAAGAGGAGGAAGCATCGCGGAATAGGAAGAGGCAGATTAGCAAGACTGCCTAGCAACAGGGGTTTCTGGTAAGTTTTTTTTTTTTTCAATTGTGCTGAAGATTTTAAATGTTCTTTTATTTTCTACTTGAATTCTTTTAATAGTTTTCTTTTTTTCATTGGGATAATGGATTGAATATGAATTGCATAGTAGTAGATTTAGTAGATTTAATTTTTAGTGATGCTTTTTTATCAAGCTAATCCTCTGGTAGAGTTGAATTGTATATCTGAGGAAAGTTTAAAAAAAAAAAAAAAAAAAAAAAAAAGGACCTATCTGAAACATTAACATTTTTCCCAACATTTTGTCTATTTAGAGTGGAACTTTATCTAAAAGAATGCTAACAGGAAGACTTTTTTTTATTGCACAAGGCATATTATAAAAGTAATTCAATGAAGCATTTGGGACATGTTTCTCAAACAGTGGTCATATTAGCAAGTCCTCTTCCGAATTAATGTAAGCCATGCATCCGTAATTGCTATCTCAAACTCATCTAACCGATTCAGGTAGTTATCAAGTGTGTCACTTTTACATTCTGACACTATGGCTGTGAAAAATTGCAGTAAGAATAATGGAGGTACATAAGATCTCAGTCGGGTTTGAGTTAATCGTATCAAAGTATTGTATTGCAAACAAAATTCTGGAACAGATTCATATACAACTTAACAACAGTTTCATGAATCTGTGGAAAGTTGTGCCATTTGTTGCATGGACAGGAGATGGATTTGTGAAGACTATCTCTTTATAAATTCCACGGTAATTGTAAATTTCTTTAGACTACAGACATAGCTGAGTTTGTTCATCAGAGTGTACATTGTCTGCATTTATGATGCCAGGATGAATTAACTCATGTGCAAATGTAGAGAAGTCATGTATTTTTGTACGTGGCAATCAAGATGGCCGAAGATTCCAAACACGGAAGAAGACTAGGTGAAGAATCAGTGTTGAGAGGGAAATGTGCATGGATAGCATTCCTGGAGTAATGGGTGTACAAATGTACATGGACTTTATTTCCACATTAAATGCATTTCAAGTACAGAAAAATAGATGTTGATCCAGAAATCCAGTGATTTCCAAACCTCCAGCTTATTCCCACATCACTGCCTGTTTTAGTTGACACCTTTACCTGCTGCAATGAAAACCCAAGCAGAGTTATCAACTTTGGCCAGTTCTCCTCGCTGGTTTACAAAACTCACTTATGATATGAAAACGAGGATAAGGGGTGTTTTGTAGTTTAGCAGGGAAAAACTAGACAGGGTTGACAACACTACTTGGGATTTCAGTGTAGCAGTAGTACTGTGTTGCCCACTCTGGTTGGAAGTTAGGAGCACACTGGATTTTAGTTCAATAGTTATTTTTCTTTACTTGTACATTAATATTTTTAAAGGGCTAAAACATGTAGAAATGGGCAGTTATTGCAGGGATTTACAGTTTTTTATTTTTATTTTGTCCAGACATTAAAATATGCCCAAGCTTTGTAGTACATTTCCAGAGGACCTCTAAACATACCCTGTTTTTTTTACATAGATTTAGTTTAACTCTAATTAGTAATTATGTTCACTTTCGAGGTGTCCCCATTAAAGGTGTAAATTGAAAGACTTTATCAGTCTGATTCTTGTAAAATAAATGATACAGCATTTTGGAGACTTTTTTCCCCAGGATTTTTTTTTTTTTTATGCAGTGTGATTTAATGAGCTTCCTAATTAAGGCAATTGCTTCACACATCCATTGTCAGCTAGTATCATTGCATCTGTCTGGTGCTAATGCCTTTTCTCTACTTATGGAAGCATTTAACAGTTTTGGCAACAGGGAATAACATGCCATGGGGTAAATAGGCTAATTAGCTTTAAGTGAAATTGTCAGGGGAGAATGACACAAAAAGTAAAGCAGGGTGCTGTGAATATAGAGAAAAATAACAGCATAATGTTTAAAATTCCTGTATTCAAAATGATTTCTTTATTAAATAGTAAAAGGCTTGCATTTTGCATGTTCTGCGCTTTCTCTTTTTTAGCTGGACAAGCCACCAGCAGGCTGATCTGTTAGCCTGACCTCCCCGCGCTTCCATCTGCTGTAAAGTCATTTCATTGCACCTATACTGTTAGACAAGCATTGGAGGATGGGCACACTACTACAAAACACACAAAGCAGTTTATACTAACTTTGCATTCATACCTTTAATCTAAACAGTAAATAATACTAATAATAGTTGTACAGATTAATATACTTTGTTATATATATGTTAAATATTGTTATACATGTACATTACGCTGATTCCCCCCTGTATTGAATTGTACTGTCTGCCCTAATGTTGTAAAGGGCTGCGTTAACTGTCGGCACTATATAAATCCTGTATAATAATAATAATAATTGTGATCATTTTAGAATGTTAATGTATTTTTCCCTCTGTTCACAATCTGTTGGCTATTCATATCTGCCGCGTACAGTAATAATGTGGTAATATTTACTACAGCAGTCCACACAGCCAACAAAATCAGTAAATTATCTATTACTACTAGCAAGAAAATACTGTGCCTGATCATTCTTTAGCAGCCAGAATTTGTTTCTCACAAAGCTTCTAGTATGAACTGCAGGTTCTATAAAAATGATTGTTGGTATATACAAATACAAACTGTAAGGAGTTAAGAAAGTACTCAGTGTTTGAAAAAGAGAGAACATTTTTTTTTGTTCAAAACTTAGGTCCAGTTCAAACATCATTAAAAGGGGCCTGGGCATATATGTATGAAGCCATTTAAATATGCACCAGGTGCCAGGTTTTTAGTTGAATAGAAGCATACACACATCTTTATTCTACAAAAATAATCCATCCACTACTTAATGGTCTTGTAATCTATTGATCATGAAATTGATTCTTACTGTTTTTGTTCTGCTTCATTTTAAAGCTCTACATGAGCTCCTGAACTTTTACTTTTCCTCCCTACTTTCATTTGTTTGGAATGAGCAGTACACATTAGTTGCGATCATGTTCACTCTGTGCACACTACAAATGTCATAGGCCCTAGTCCATCTCAGCAGCAAGTAAGAGAGGGTGGCTACGTTTCAATATTGGGAGCATGGAGAACATAGTCACATTCTAGCAGGCAATTGATCACAGCAGCAACAAAAAAAAGGGGGATGGGGGATTCATAGATTTGGAGGCGGGTGGGAGCAATAAAAAATATTTTTTTAAATTGTGAATGCATACCTAAATAGAATTTTCTTTTTTAATGTTAGTTTAGTGTCACTTTGTGGTAAGTTTTTGTTTTTTTCCTCTATTTGTTTGAAGAAATTGTACGTGCTGCCCTATCTAGTCATTGGCTCCCCTTCTCTTTCTGCTCAGGGAAATGACATGGCAGCTAGAGACTAAAAAACATGAATGCTACAGTAGGAGAAATAATTATTTGATCCCCTGCAGATTTTTTAAGTGTGCCCACTTACAAAGACATAAAGGGTCTATCATTTTTTATCATAGGTGTATTTCAAATGATAGAGACAAAATATCAACCAAAAATCCAGAAAACAAAACAATGCAAATGTTATAAATTGAGTTGCAGTTCAGTGATTAAAATAAGTATTTGATTCCCAAGTAAAACATGACTTCGTACTTGGTGGGGAAACCTTTGCTGGCAAGCACAGAGGTAGGAGGTTTCTTGTAGTTGGTTATCAGATTTGCACACATCTCAGGAGGGGTTTTGGTCCATGCTTCTTTATAGTTCCTCTCTAAATCCTTAACATTTCTTGGCTGTCGCTTTTTTAGCTCGAAGCTTCAGCTTCTTCCATACGTTTTCTATATAATTAAGGTTTAGAGACTCCATGACCTTAATGTGCTTTCTCTTGAGCCAGACCTTTAGAAGAGAAACAGCCCCAAAAGCATAATGTTTCCACCTCTGTGCTTGACTGTAGGGATGGTGTTCTTAAGGTCATAGTCAGCATTTTTCTTTCTCCAAACACAATGAGTCGCATTAATGCCATGGAGCTAAATGTTGGTCTCATCTGACCAGAATGGAAGAAGATTCTACGGACAGGTGTTTTTTATACACATAACGGGTTGTCATTCGGAGCACCTTCTAAAATTGACACACCTAGTCTGTGTACCACATGAGCACATACTGTAGCCAGTCTGTGAGAGGCAAGATTATTGTTGGTTGGTAGAGGATCAAATACTTATGTTACTCACTAAACTGCAACTCAATTTATAACATTTGTATTGTGTTTTTTTCTGGATTGTTGTTGATATTCTGTCTCTATCATTTAAAATACACCTATGATAACATTTATAGACCTTTATTTTCTTTGTAAGCGGGCAAACTTTTAAAATCTGCAGGGGATCAAATTATTTTTCACCACTGTAAGTGCACTGAGCACTGCACTGGCCACTATAGAGATCTATACAATGTGAAAACCACATGCTGAAGATGAATGTCAGGATGAAAAGTCATGCAATCCAGCATGTCATAGATTGAAATGATTTTGAATGATTAAGATTTTTTTTGTATTGCTATGCATAATATTTAATTCACAGGGCCTAGGTTTGTGTAATGCCTTACTGCATTTTTGTGCTTAAAAAAATGTAGGTCTGTCAAACTTATTTTAATCTTGTTCAATGATTTTATTAGTTTGACAAAGGCATTGGCTATCAAAGTACAAAGAATGTTAAGAGTCGTAGGTTATACAGTAAATATGTAGGAAGGCATTGAGAGTGTTAGAATAACAAAAGTTAAACTGTTAAATATATAAATAAAGCTTGAGGTTATAGAGCGTTATAGAGAAGAGAATAGGGAGAAGTATTGCAACTGTAGGTGAACTGTTCTTAGCGGTAATTTTCCTAACAGGTTAATTGATATCTAAAAGTAGGTAGTGAATTGTGCTAAGTATGATATGGTAGGAGAAAAGGGGGGGGTAGCAGGAGAAGCGGGGTGTCCCTGGGGGTCAAAGGGAGGTCTGGCACTAAATTATTGATTAATGGATAATAGTTGGTGAGGTGGAGACAAAGGTGTTGGGGAGCAGGAGAGAGGGTTGTCAAAAGTGGAGAGGGGGTAAGAAGTGCCAGACCAATGGCTTCCATAGTTTATTGTTATGTTTGATGCCCTCCTGAAGGTTTGCATCAATTTTAGCATATATCATAGCTTTAGTAATCTTGTTTTTAGTCTCCCCTATATTAAAATGGTTGTTAAGCCTAAACCTTTTTTACCTTAATGCATTCCTTGCATGAAGGTAAATCATTTTTAGGTGTCAGCATCCCCCCTCACCCCCCCCCCCCTTTTTTACTTACCTGAGCCATCATTAATTCCAGCACCGTATTTGTCTGAAGATCTTTTCTCCCTTCACTTCCGGATCTCACTGGCTTTGTCACCGGGAGCCATTGTCTCTCATTGGGGCACTGGACAGAGGGGAGGGACCCAAATACAGGAGGTTTGCGATCGCTTTGTGCAATTCCATGGCACAGCAGGTAAGTATAGACAAGTTTGTTATATTTTTTTAAGAAATAAAATTTTTACCTTTACAATCACTGAAAGGGAGTTAGTCTTCTAGGCCTTTGCTATAGTTTGTTTAGTGGCTCTTGTTACTTGGAGTAACAGCTTAAATTGGGTCTGGGGGGTGAAAGTTAGTCAGTGCTAGGAGTAGGTTGGGATGGATCACAGTAGAAGACAGTGTAGAGATAATTCTGAATATTTCTTCCTAAAAAAACAGCTAACTATTGGACAGGGCCCCCAAATATGTCCTGTTCAATATTTTTCCTGTTTACCACTATCATTGAAAGTAAAAGAAAATCCCAAATTTTGGGTTGTCCCCAGAAAAGTATTAGGCTTGGTTCACACCATCACCGCATGCAGCTCACAGCAGGAGTCCAGTGCTTGCTGGTTCACCATTTCAATTCCAATTTCAGCCCAAATTCGGAGCTAAAATGGACTGAAAGACACACTGTGTTTTTGTGCAAAACGCACTGGATCCACTGCGGAGATATGTGAACTGGCTCCATAGAGACCCGGTCAAAATCTCCTGCTATTGCGAATGGGATGCAGGGATGGTCTTGCTAACTCAGGCTCAGCTGTTAGTCCCCTTGGGGTTTGTAGTTTTTACATTCAGGACCCTAGTACCTTTTCTCTTGACTTTCTGCCTTCCCCTGGTCTATCAGCAGATCCTCCAACCTCTCCTGTCTTTTCTTTCCTTGAGCCAGATGTAGAGGTAGTTAGTGAAGATAAGAATCCCTCTCCATCTGTGGCATTGGATCAGTACTACACTCCTACTACTGATATTTTACCCAAGCTAAGGGAAACTATAGCTAAACTTAAAGATGCAGTATACTTTTGCTTAGCATTGCAGCAGGCAGGCTGAATCTGTTCACTCCAGGATGTTGAATATGTTTAGCAGCTAGTTTGACATTTACTTATGGCCTTACACTACTGCATGACTGCCTTGGTAAATAAAATTCACCAGCTTTCCAGGATGAGTATTTTCTCTATCCACGTGCAGAGTGTTCTCTGGTTTATATTTTGGGTTATGAAGCTGGCAAGTAATAAATGCCTTAAAGCGGAGGTCTACCCTAAAGTGGAGCTTCCGCTCATTGGAACCCTCCCCCCCTCCAGCGCCACAATTGGCACCTTTCAGGGGGGAGGGGGCTGCAGGTACCTTCCGGCGTAGATTCTGCAGAAGCCACGCCCCTTTCCGCAGAATCTACGCCCCTTTTCGAAGATCCCCCGCTGCCTGCTGGGAAACACACGGATCCCAGAGACAGCGGGGACCATCCTTATTGCGCAGAGCGACTCGCGCATGCGCAGTAGGGAACCGGGAAGTGAAGCCGCAAGGCTCCACTTCCTGATTCCCATACCCAAGATGGCGGCGGCAGCACCCGAGAGACGATCAAGAGATCGGCTTCGAGTGCTGACATCGCGGGCGCGCTGGGCGGGTAAGTGTCATTATTTTAAAAGTCAGCAGCTGCAGTATTTGTAGCTGCTGGTTTTAAAAAAAAACAAAAAACGGCGGACTCCCGCTTTAAGCAGTTAGTTACCCTTTGAAAAAAAACTCCTGTTTGACCCTATGTTGGATAGGTATTTTATGGCAATTGCCGTGATAGGTTGCCCCTATTCTCAGGGTGGGGCATGTCTGCCAGCCTTGTCAGCCTTCTGGTTCCAATAAATCTTGGACTCATAAGTCCAGGATGTAGTTTCTATGAGCTACAAATTGGGGTTTCTGACTCTGCTTCTTCCATGCATCATGCTTGTCCCATTCATGTCACATTTATGTCACATTTTGACTGTTGTCTATCGACTCTTACACTCCCATACCAACAATGGTACGCTTTTAGCGGTTTTACTGAAACCTCTTTGAAGACCTGAAGCCGAATGGGGAAGTCTGGCCCATTTTCAATGTAAAGGTTCTCAAGTGGATCCTGTGGGTTTAAAAGTTTTGCATAGAAAATGCTGGGATAGTCATTGCCTCCCTGCTTCGCTGGGATTTGCTGGCTTCCATAGACATCAGAAGCATTATTTGCCTACTCCCATTTTTCCACAATACCATTTGCAGTTTGCAGTAGTCAATCAGCATTACCAGTTTCTCACCCTTCCATTTTCCCTGTCTGTAGCCCTTTGAGTCTTTACCAGGGAGCTTGGCCCAGTTTTTTCCTGTTCCTGATTGCCAGTGTCTGCCAGGCAGTACAATCTCTGCAGTTTCAAGTGAATCCTTAAAGTGATATTAAAGGCAAAATAAAAAAATAAAAAATCCTTCTATACTTACCTGTTCTGTGCAGCAGTTTTGCACAGAGCAGCCCCGATCTTCCTCTTCTCAGGTCCCCCGCCAGTCCTCCTGGCCCCTCCCTCCCGCTGAGTGCCCCTTTGAGCAAGCAAGCAGCTTGCAATGTAGGCACCCAAGCAGGTACACTTCCGAGCCGCTGCTCTGCATGTCCATTCAGACACGGAGCCGTGGCTCGGCCCTCCCCCTCTCTCTCCTCATTGGCTCACTGGCTGTGATTGACCACTGTTTCAGCCAAGGAGGAGGGAGATTCCCCGGAGAGCCGATGCTCTCATGCACATCGCTGAATCAATGAATTTTCCATGAGTGGAAAATCTTGGAGCTCAGAATATGTATTAGGAGGGGCTGCTGAACATTGAAGGTTTTTTATCTTCATGCAAAGAATCCATGAATGTAAAAAACTGTCAGCCTTTAAGACCACTTTAATCCGAGGAGTAAACAAACAACACTAACAGTCTAAATTAAGGACTTTAACGGTACCCAAGAGATATAATGTCAAAAAGATTTTTTTGTACTAAATTGAAAATGTATACACATCACATAGGAGTATAAAAATATACCTCAAACAGACAAGACAAAACATTATGATGCTCTCAGTGTTTTCCTCATCAACCCCACTACAGTCAGGGGATGAGTGGCTCGCTGTAGCTTTGACACAGGTGCATTTCACAGGATGCATCCCACTTCTTTAGGAAGATATATTGCAGCTGAGCTCTCAGAGTTCATAAACAAGAACACAAAGTCACACCAAATGGTCATCCTACAAACAGCTGCTGCCAATCCTTTGGTCAAATGGGGTAGTTCACACGGCTTTCTTTGGGGATAACAAAGTCCCGTTCACAGTTTTGAGTGGGTGGGAATCCAGTATCTATGAAGTTAGGCCCTCCATCCATGTAATCTAATGTGTAAAAAAGCATATGGGAGTCAATGAGGAATGGCAGGAGGAGGACACAAACATGTCGATGCCTTGAGCCCAACAAGGATGATTCTTGATTCTTTTTCTTCTTTGTTTAATCTGATGAGGTCATTGCTGGACCCATCTCATAGACTAGAGTATCCAGGTTTTACTCTAGGCAAACAGCTCTGTCCAGGATCTTTCTGCTCTGAGTCAGATGTCTGTCGCTTCGATCTCGGCCCTTCAGGCCTGGAAAAAGTCCTCAAGTCAAGTCTGCATGAGGGTTTTGGGTGTCATGGTAGCATCCCTTAAATCTTTTTCTATGCAACTGTTGCAACTCAACATTCTGCCAGTGTGTGACAGACAGACTCAATATTTGCACCATCCCATGCATCTGACCCCCAATGCCAGACTACTTGTGTGATCTTCAATCCAGCACGGGGGTAGGGAAGCTCATTCCTTATCAGCCATGAAAGGTTGTCATGATGGATGCTAGCCTGATTGACACGGGTTCAGTCCAAAACACCCTTGTGATGCAAGGAAGGTGCAAACTCCCCTTCCCATCAGCATCCTTTAACTCAGGGCAATTTAGTTGACCTTTCCTAACTGGACACATCTTTTTCATGGACATGGAATTTCTGATGACTGTAGCCTACACCAGATGTCCCACTGTTTTGAAAAAAGCAGACTTGATCCTCTATTGGGCAGAGCTTCATGTTGTAGACCTGTCCGACATTCACATCCCAGGTGTGGAAAATTGTCAGGTGGACTGTCCAAGTCACCAGCATCTAGATCTAGGCAAATGTGCCCTCCATCTGGAAGTATTCCAATTCCTTTGCCACAGATCTACTGGTGTCCAGATTCTACAGTGAACTGGGCGGTGTTGTCGCTTGGTTCAGGGACCCTCAGGCCTTCACAGTTTATCCTGATTTTCACCTTTATTACCTTCCCAATTTTCCCTCACCTACTTCACAAGGTCTAAATGAAGGTTATTCTCATAATCTCCATGGGACTTAATTGGACCAGTAACCATTGTACTCACCATGGTACTTAGACCTGCTCAGTCTCTTGATATTTAGTCCATCTGCACTCCCAAGGGCCATTGTTTCATCTTGCTTCTTAGTCACTGGCTTTTAACGGCATGCTTGTTTAAGCCATGTTACTGAGGGACATGGGCCCTTCGGATTATGTCATCCTTACATTATTAAAGGCTAGAAAGTAAAATTTCTGCAGTCTGTTAACAAACCTGGAAGCGTTATTTTATTTGATGGCAACAAACTTTATTTATAGACATTACTGGCTTTCCTCTTGTCCAGTCTGTACCAATATCTGTCCTTGAGTATCGTCAAGGGACAACTCTCGGCCTAGTCTGTATAGGAGACCTCTAGTCTTTGTTCAGGGTGTAACTCACATCTCTCCCCTTGTGTCCGGTTCCCTGAGTCCACATCAAATGCAGCCTCACTGTGCCATTATATGCAGCCACTTTTCCCCTCCAATGTAGCCACTTTGCCCCTCCAATGTAGCCACTTTGCCCCTCCAATGTAGCCACTTTGCCCCTCCAATGCAGCCACTGTGCCCATTATATGCAGCTACTGTGCCCATCATATACAGCCAACTGTGCTCATCATATGCAGCCAACTGTGCTCATCATATGCAGCCAACTGTGCCCATCATATACAGCCAACTGTGCCCCATCATATGCAGCCACTGTGACACCCGCTTGCTCACTGTATTGCCCAGCACTTACCCCATCATGGCTGCAGGTCAGGCAGTGGCTGACGGCGGTGAGCCGTGGTAGCAAAGGTCAGGCGGCGGCTCCTGTGTCCTCCGTGCATCTCTTCTTGCCTTCTGCTAGGCAGCCAATGGGATCGCTTGGGCCTTCAACCAATCAGGTCATGTGTATTAGTCCTGTGCCTCCTGATTGGCTGAGAGGTGGTTCAGTGTTACAAAATCAAATATTCATTTGCTTTTCTAACACACCTGGGTGGACTGCGAACACAAGCTTATTAGAACCTATGGCTCTAATCAGATGCTTCAAAAATACACCCCCACCGCTGGAGTTCAGACGCCGGATGCCTGAATAGGGGGTGGCAGTGGCTGCCATGGATAGATTTGTGCTATGCATGAATCTATCCATGATACATAGAGGGGGGGTGGCTGGAGAGAGGGGGTGGTGCTCGTAGTCCCTTTTTGGGCGCACCTCCACTGGCTAAGTGGATTAGGTAAGCTATTGTCAAAGTCTATAGTTTGAAGAATAGTATTCCTCCTTTTTCTGTCAAGACATTCCCTACCAGGTCTGTTACTGTTTGTCTATTCAGTCATCTGTATTATATTTTGGCAAGGCTGTCATCTGGTTTTAAGTTCAAAAGTTTTTTAAATTCTACTAGGTGGATGTTCAGGCATCTTCTGATGCAGGTGTAAAGTGCTACAAGCTGCTGCTGAGTCTTTTTCATCAAGTTTTTGTTTTGTAAGACTGTTAGTGTTTTTTGCAGTGTTGCTATCCCTCTGTTGAATTGCTTTTGAATGCCCACCCACTCTCCTTCATGCTTGCTACAAATCTGAGATTGCTGTTACATTGGAGGAAGGAAAGTAAGGCACACTCTGATAAACTGGGTATTTCTTCTAGCTCCTGGCAGAAAGTTGAGTGGATGGGTACACTGGGTTAATCAATTCAACAAAGCTTGAAAGTGCAGTGTTTGTCTAAAAAAGTAACTTTTGCATAAAAGGTGTGGCAGCAGGTAAAATGTTTATTGATATATTGACTTATTGTCTTAATACTTGGTCTAGTGCCTATTGAGGACAGAGGACTGTCCCAACCTAGTCAAGTGAATAGGGTTGCACTGCAACCATATGCAATGATGATGCAGGTTCTAAGAGGTTAAAGCAGGGCATGAGGAGGTGACATAGCCTGTCAAATAGCCTCTAAAGATCGCTCTTCAGAGCGCAACACAAGTGTAAATAAGCCCTAAAAGTTTACAACACAGACTTTGAGAGCTTAGCTTTTCTTTATGAAGAGAGGAATCTTGGCAAACTCCCAACACTTTAATATAAACAAGTAGTAGAATTTAAATCTGAGGATATTTGGATCAAACTTTCATTTACTGTATTTATAACACACACTTTTTCACCCTGAAATTTGGGTGCAAATAGCTTGTGCATGTTATATGCTGATACTTCAATTTTAGCTGCCTTGGAGGAGGCAGGGAGGGGGGTGGGAAGAGCACCATCAGATTACATACAGTGAGAATCTCCTGTTTACTTGCTGGCCTCTGTATTAGGAAATCCCATCTCCTTGGCTGCCATTGGACCACTGTTCTGTCTATCATAGGAGATTCTCACTGTATGTAATCTGTCGGCGCTTGTACTGCCCCCCTCCCTGTTCCCTCTAGGTTGCAGATGGTCATCGGTCAGGCTGCATTGAAGGCAATGGTGAGGCTGCTGCCCTGATGGCAATGGTGAGGCTGCTGCACTGATGGCAATGGTGAGGCTGCTGCACTGCAGCAATGGTAAGCCAGCTGCATTGATGGCAATGGTGAGGCCGCTGCATTGATGGCAATGGTGAGGCTGCTGCATTGAAGGCAATGGTGAGGCCGCTGCATTGAAGGCAATGGTGAGGCCGCTGCATTGAAGGCAATGGTGAGGCCGCTGCATTGATGGCACTTGTGAGGCCGCAGATGAGCATTGATCAGGCTGCATTGGCGGCAATGGTGAGGCTGCAGATACTTCAAAGTTCCTTATTTAAAATTTACGTTTTTTTCCTGAAACTTCCCTCTTAAAATGAATGTGCGTGTTATACGCTGATAAATATGGTACTTTGAATGTTTTTCTCTCCATTAGCTTTAGTTAATGATTGTTGCTAAGAGAAATGCTAATCCTAGTTGCAGGTAAAAGTCCTCTAGTTTATCAATAAATAGTAAAATGAGGAGAAATATGTTCCCTAATCTTAATGTTAACAAGGTGATAATTACTCTTTTGATCAGAACAGGATACAGCTGAAACAGTCTGTTTTACAGCAGGTAATGGATGTTGTCTTGTTAGTCAACCCCCCTGCTTTTTCCTGTGCCAGAACAGGCACATTTTGGTTGGTGTTGAAAAAATGCATTCTAGTGTATTACCTGCAAAATGAAAGGTCCCAAGGATTAATAAATAAGTTAAAGCATGCAAAATAGGTCTCAGATTAGATGTAATGTAGCTAAAATTCCTGTTATCATAAATATGTCCCATAGTAACTGGTCAAATAAAAGTACACTACATCAGCATGAGAATGTACATTTGTGTCATTGTGTTTTTTTTTTTCATATTTTGACTGTGTCCTATGATTCTTATTTCAAATTAACAATGAAACAGTTTTCATTGCATAGCCTTTTCTTTTGGTTTTGACAACATAAGCCACATTTCCTCATTTCCAACATAAGTCGCATTTCCTCAACTAGAAAAACAATGAGCTTTCTCCGAACTGATCGCGGATTATATTTGACCGGGATCACAAATAATGATCAATTGCATAGTGTGAATGTGTTCTTTTTGCCATTTCCTCAGGTAATTTCTGACAATTAGTAAAATGTTTCTGTGTGTAAACAATTTGTGCTTGTAAAATCCTCTGTATCTATTTCTGCCATTTTTATAGCCCATCCAGTCACCATCCAGCATTTGTTAAATTGATGCAATCTATTTTTTGCTTGTGCTTTCTCCAGTCCTAATACCTGAATTATCATTCAGAGGAAATACGGTCTTGGCTTGTAATAATGCTTAATCACCACCAGAGGGCAATTCTTCCGTGAAGCTTGTAATATTTTGGTATAACAATCTGTAGATATTAGGATTATTTTATACACGTGAGAAATTTGTCTGTTCACTCCTCACTGAGTGATTTTGCTTAGCTGTAATATTTAAGATGTGTGTTTTTTGTTTTTTTTGTGGATTTAAACATTATATTTTTTAAATAGAGGCTAGGCCACAAGTATGGATTTTATTTTACTCTTACACACATATAGTTTTATCATATGCTGCAGACATTTTTGGCAAATATTTTATATTTGTTAACACATGCTTTGGTGGTTTTATTTTTTGTTTTTTGTTATGGTTGTTACCTTTTTGGAAGCTAAGGAAATACTTGTACATGCTGGGGGTATTATTCTTAAACCCATTATAACTAAAGAAATTGCTTGGATAAGCTACAAAACATCTTCAAAATGAATGTGGCTAACCACTACTAGCCTTTGCACACTATAATGAGGTTGTGAATGGGCATATAAAACTGTAGCACAGTATTTGCCACCTGATGTCTTTGTGATGAGAGATATTTAGCAGGGACATGACTTTTAGACATAATCACTTCCATGGCTATGGAATTACTCTCATTGGACTAGGGGAATGAAATTTGGGAAGGGCTTAGCCCAAAAATATGGGTCCCAATAGATAGGGAAAGCAAATCAGAGATTTTGCCAAAATACAGTTTCTGGCTATTAAAGGAGATAAGACATCTTGCGGTACTTAATCTTATATAACATTTTTAGTTTTAGGTGTTTGAAATGTCTTACAGGTTCCTTTAACCACTTAAGGACCGGGCCTATTTTTCAGACTCTGTGTTTACAAGTTAAAATAATTTTTAGACACTCTAGAGCAGGCATATGCAATTAACAGACCTTCAGATGTTGCAAAACTACAAGTCCCATCATGCGTCTGACTCTGGGTGTCATGCTTGCGGCTGTCAGAGTCTTGCTATGCCTCATAGGACTTGGGTAGTTCTGCAACAGCTGGAGGTCCACTAATTGTATATCCCTGCCCTAGAGAATAAAATGGTGATAAAAATACACTTTTTTGACTTAAAAAATAAGACAACAGTAAAGTTAACCCAATTTTTTTTTTATATTGAGAAAGATAATGTTATGCCAAGTAAATTGATACCCAACATGTCATGCTTCAAAATTGCACCCGCTCATGAAATGGCGACAAAATTTTCCCCCTATATATCTTCATAGGCAACGTTTAAAAATTTCCAGTTACCAGTTTTGAGTAAGGCTGCATTCACACCTGAGCGTAGCGTTTTTTACCGCGATTTTGTGCAGGGCAAAAGGTCACCAATGTTAAAAGAAGAAAAACGCCCAAATCTGCTCAATTCGAGCGACAAAAAAGGGTCCGGAACTTGTTTGAGCTTCAGGCGACATGGAGGGGAGATGTGAACCATCTCCATTGAGATTAATAGATTTTTTCCCCTCTAGCGTTTTTGTAGCTTCAGGCTTCAAGCTACAAAACGCTCAGGTGTGAATGGGGTCTTACAGAGGAGGTCTAGGGCTGGAATTATTGCTTTCACTTGTTTTCACATGCTTCACATGTAAACATCCCTTGTAGTAGAAAAAAAGCACGACAATACCTCTTAAATGTGAGATCTGGGGTCAAAAAGACCTCAGATCTCACATGTACACTAAAATGCAATAAAAAAGTATTTTTTTTTTTTAAATCCCCTTTCAGAGCTTTGGGCAGAAGTGACATTTGATGTCGCTTCTGCCATCTAATGCTATGGAGCCGAGTGGGGGCCATCTTTCCCCCACTCTGCATCCAGCCTCACAGGGGAGCGGACGCAAATCTCTGCCACTAACGACAGCTCCAGTAAACGGCGGAGACAACCAAAGCATGGGATCCCCCCTCCCGCCGCCAATAAAAGCCATCTTGCGGTGAATCTGCTGTTGAGGCCACTTTTATCTGAAAGCCTGCCATCCACCATTTTTAAAAATACCAGTTTTATGGCAGCTAGCTGCTGCCATAAAAAATGTATTTAGCGTCAAAGTGCTGACGTAAAACGATGGTGGCTGGTCCTTAAGTGGTTAAAAAGGAACTGCAGTCTGCTCACTTAATTTGTAATAAAAACATCTTTGCCATTCTGAAGCTTTGCTCCAACCGATTTGCCTATTATTTTATATATACTGTGATTCTGTACTTCTGTAGCCAAATATGCTGCACTAAGTCTGGCTGCATCCATTTTTACTGTGGGCAGCTGAAGCTGCTGCCTGTTCACTTCCTGGATTTACGCAGACACACAGAGGCACACCTCAAGCTCTGCCGCTCTCATTGGCCCTCTTATGACACATTTCCCTCCCTTTCTGGCAAACTCACGAGAGTGAGAGCTGTGCATAATGTCATAAGCCTAGGCTTTTTACCAGACAGGAAACAGGATGTGGACTGTATAAGGTATTTACTGGCAGAAAAAAAAAATGTTTTACTATCCAAAGTTAAAACAAGAAGGGCAGGAAATTGTATAGATGGAAAGATGAAAAAAATACTGAAGTTCCACTTAAAAGTGGAGTTCCGCTTAAAAAAAAAATTTCAAGTCAGCAACTACAAATACTGCAGCTGCTGACTTTTAATAATCGGACATTTACCTGTCCCAGGGTCCAGCGAGGCGGGGGAACAAAGCCCCATTCGTCTCCCCCTCCTCTCTGCAGTGCCGGCATTGTCGCTGTGGCTTCACAGTCGGGCACCCACTGCGCCTGCACTAGCCGCGCCTGGCCGGGCAATCATCTGGGACCTGTAACATGTCCCATATGATTGCCGAGAGGGAAGGGAGAGAGGTGATCTCCCTTTCGGTGCTGCGGTGCACCAGGAGGAAGTGGGAGCTAGAACATCGCTTCAAGTCCTTATTTATGTGTTGAGTCAAAAAGATTTAGAGCTATTGTCAGGTTTTTACTGCCTTTTGTATTTCCATTGTGAACACTTCCTGTTCTGATTTCACCCTGCCACACCCCTATACTCTGGGGTTTATGTACAAAACATTTCCTGCGTATGTGTCCTAACAATTGGCACAGACATCATAGATGCTTGCCAGATTGTTTGGGATCTCTGAGGTATTTGGGGAAAATGCCTCATTATGGCCACTAGATGGAACCGATGAACACAGGAGTCATATCACAAACAATATACAAAGAGATATGTATAAAGCTTGCGCTCGGATCAAATTGACAGCTGCACCAGGGATGCGCTTACATCGATCCAGTATTTTAAAAAATGCCTAGCAATCTGGCACTCCGGCATAACACAAACAGCCCGCACTTCCAAGAACCAAAGGACGCAATGATGTCAGCACCTTGCTCCACCCTACGCGGTTCATCACAGAATGACATAGTCCAGGGCTCCGCGTAGGGCAGTGAAGTCCTGACGTCAGTGCATTCTTCGGTTCCCAGAAGTGAGGGTCGTTTGTGTTAAGCTGGCCAGGAGATTGCTGTAAGTGTAAGATTCTGTTTTAGGCGAGTGTCAAACTGCTCTACTGCAGTTTGGACACAGCGCAGGTGTACCGGAGGTTTTCATGCAGTTAACCTACGGCTTTCTATTAGATCACATGTTTTTGTACATTTTCTGAAAGTGCACCAAACGTGCAATCTGTTGGAAACTCTATGGGAAACCAGGGGTAACCACATGAAAACTGGGTACACCAGCCCAACCACAGCGCAGCAGTGTAAAACCAGCCTTATGGGTAAGATTTTTCTATTCAACAATTACAACACACGTAATGTACTGTAAATTATTGGTTGCACTATGTGTTCCCTATAGTATGTAGACTGTATACCCAATCATTTAGAATCAGGATCAGGGAACGTTATTGTGATGGGCAAAATACTAATGCTTTGCGATCCTCTAATATATGCAAACATTTCCTGGAGGTGCATCATGTGGATCCTCCTTTTATGGGTTAGAAAGGGGTCTTGCACAAGAGGCATCTTGAGTGTGAAGTTTATTGAATTCATAGGGTATGTGCCAGTATACCCCTTGGCGTAAATCACTATAGTGACATATTTCTTATATATTGCTTGTTTGCTGCCAATATGCAGATATTGTCATGAGAATTCTGTTGTCTTTAACCACTGTCATATGATGTCCTCCCATGATCACGCGTGAGACACTCTGTGATCAGTGTCCTCCAGACCAATCAGAGGAGCTTTACTATGTGATCAACTATGTTCAATCACAGCTGATCACAATGTAAACAGAAGGCGGTTATCGGCATTCTTTCCTGAGAAAGGGAAAAGAGAGCCGATACCGGCTTCTGTAAAAAGGACACGGTACACTGATAATCAGGGCACTGATTATCATTGCAGTTCCTATAGTCCCCACCAGTGCTGCCGATTTGTGCCTACCAGTGCTGCCAATCAGTGTCCATCAGTGCTCACAATCGGTGTCACCTATCAGTGCCCATAAGTGCCGCCCATCAGTGCAGCCTCATCAGCGTACATCAGTGAACGAGAAAAATTATCTGTTTGCAAAATTCTATAACAAACTATGAGATAAAATTGTTTTGTTTTTTCAAAAATTTATTTTTTCATTTATTTAGCAAAGAATAAAAAAACCCAGTGGTGATGAAATACCACCAAAAGAAAGCTTTATTGGTGTGAAAAAATAAGAAAAATTGTGTTTGGGTACAATGTTGCATGACCGCGCAATTGTCATTCAAAGTGCAACAAAGTGAAAATTGGCTTGGGCAAGAAGGGGGTAAAAGTGCCCAGTAGGCAAGTGGTAAATTGTACACAGGTGATTGTGAATTACTCATCCCAATCCAGTGTGTGAATGGGAATATTGTATCAATTAAGTGTGCACTTAAGAGTTATCTATGCTAATAGTATAAAACACCACTTTTTGCAGCATGTTGCATGTTACACCCGAAAACCATCATGGCAGACAAACTTGAAGTTCTTGATGGAACACAAGTGTTGTGATTACCGCTCTTGTAGTCCATTGACACTTCCTCCAGCTCTCCAAATTAAACCTGTACCTCAGCATAGACATAGAGCTGGAGGAAGAGTCTGCAGGAGCCTGGCATTGCAACTGCAGTCTAATGACCGTGGGTTCATTGCTTTACAGGCTCATATGCAAAAAAATAAAATACATGCACATTTCATTTTTTTGCAAATAATTATTTTTATTCCAAAAAGAGCACTTAGCCTTTAGGGCATTGTTCACATACTGGTATTAGCTATCTATACATATTTTAGGACTAATAACTATGTGCAGGACTCTCCTTACGAGATTGTATTGTGTGTGGGCAGACAGGAGCCTGACCCGAGCAGCAGCATTTTCCTGCAGAGTGAATGGAACTTGGAGGTAGAGCAGGTATACTTTGTATCAGTTTTTCTCAATTTCTTCTACCATTGCTGTGAATTGATGGGAGGACATGAGCTGTATAATGTATATGTGATAAACACTATTCTTATATGACATGTTCATATATGTCAGTCTTTAAGAAAAAAAGATGCATTTATTAAGAAAACGCTGCTAAATTCTGTGTTACATAGTATCATTACCGTGTAAAAGTAAAAGATTAAGTGTGTATGTTTAACAGTGTTTGCTGATTTGTGTTAGAAAATTACAAGAATAAAATGTGTAGTCTGAAATGAGTATTATCCTTGACAGTTCCACGGAGTAATTTGTAACATACTAAAGTAGGATTCTTGAGGTGGAAATAGAGGTTTTCTTGTCAAGATCTGTAGGATAACATGATTTAAGATGACCATAAAATGCAAATCCTAGTTAAGCCGAGGATGAGCGAACATTAATGTGAGAGAAAGAGAAGAGACGTATAAAACTGCTCTTAGTGAAGAAAGTCACAGGAATGAATACCAGAGACATTTCTTTAACAACCGAAAATATATGTTAAACCTAAAGTGGAACTCAAGGCAAACACATGAACACATGGTTTACCATTTCACCTAACAAAGTCTTGTTGGCTAAAATTCCTGTTGTATAATAATCCTTTCTAGTTGGGATAATCAGTCTGCTACTAACTGATTGGCCTTCACAGTTTCCTGGGTCAGTGTTACTACTCTTTGGACAGGAGTGGTGATACTGATTTGTTGTTGTTTGATTAGGCTAGAGATGGGGAAGTGATGTACACAGTCACAAACTTTAATGTGTATGTATACCCACAACTTTCTTTTTCATTTTGGATAGGGTGTGGGAAAGATAAAACCCCTGACAGTTTTTTTTATCTCTATCTTATTGGGGCATTCCCTGTCACGTTCTATCTTGGAGACACAACAGGAAGTGAGATCAAATGTCTCTGAAGAAAGAAATCTCTTAGGCTGTTGTCCCCATTGTAGGATTGCTCCCCTCTTCTGGTCAGAAATATGCATTTCTTTATCCTACATCATGGGACACAGAGCCTTAAGTAATTACTTAATGGGTTATGGGCCACCTTCAGGTGTTGACACTGGTATACCCAATACAGGAAGTTGACTCCCCTGTATAACCCCTCCTCCTTCCAGGAGTACCTCAGTTTTTTTGCCTAAGGTGTTGGTCACGAGTGAAGATGTGCTCTGAGGAGCTCCAGGAGGGATCCATGCTGGATTTAAAAACCCTCCACAATCGGATCCATCCACGCCACTGTGGCCACAGGATGGTACCTGGGCTTTGCATAGAAGAACAAAGTTTTGCCTGTAACGCTTCTCTTTGAGGGCTGGACCCTAGGAAACAGGACTCTCTTTGATCTTGCCACATTACCTAAAGTTGTCCTGAGGGGTGCTATACAGGTCCAAAGGAGTTGAACCCCTATTAAATGGACCCGGTCTTTGAAGGTTTAACTACGTTGCCTGCCGTGATGGGTGAAGTTTGGATCTGTCTGTTTTCAGCAGTATCCTGCAGTGAGGAAAAGGTAAGAGAAAAGCTTAGGACCTGCAAAGTCCACCTATGCCTTTTCTTCCATATGTTACATTGTAATGCCTTAAAGTCTCCTCTAGAGGGAATAAGAATACACTTACCCTTTCAATCTGTGCTACAACAGTGTGTGTCCTAGCAGCTAGAGAGGGTTCTTTATTTCCTTCCCCCCCCCCCCCAATTGGGGAAAGCTGAGTGGCTGGGGGTACTTGTACTGTGGTAAACAGTTTTGAGTAATCTATACTCATTTTAGTGCTTGTCAAACTGCAAATGCTGATTCACAAACTGCTAAGTACATACCCCCTCCCTCTTGAGGGGCACTGGGCATTTTTTCTTACATAAACATTTTATGTTTAATTGACTTTCCAAGAAGCCAGCCTTTATCAAAGGGGAGACAGAAACAAGGCATGGCAGCTGCTGCCTCCTCGCCTCCTTCCGGTCTGTGTTTCAGACCCGAATGCTGTGGTCTGCGCGTGAACTGAGGTTTTTTCTTTTGGAAAGAAGAGGAGGGCAGGTCTAGGGAATGGGCATGGCTAAAGCGGTCAGCGACGTGTGCGGACTCAGCGTCCAGGCAATCAGGTTTACAGCTGAGAGGGCTTAAAAGCTGATGCTCTTATAAACCAAATGTGTCTACTAGAGCAGCTGAAGCAAGAGCTGCCACAGGACTGCTGGAACACGTGAGGGGTGTACGCAGACATTTTTTAGCAACAGATTAATCTATGCTGTTTTTTATTTCTATTGCTCAGCAAATAGAACATTGCTTAGAGTGCCTCTGCTTTTGTGCTTAGCACTATGGCTTCCAAGGTTATTACTAAGGCACCAAAAGGTCCACCCCCAGGCGCTGGGAACTCCAGTCATGCCTCTGAACTGTCATCCTCTCCGAAGATACCAGATATGGCAAGCCAGGGTGAGTCTTTGGAACCGATTGGTAGGGCAACTGATTCTCACACTTCGGCCCCTGTATACGTGAATGAAGATGCATCCTTCTCTGCCCTGCAGGGCTTAGAAGGAAGATTAGCGGCTTTAATTGCATCCTCCATCCAGGGGGATAGGAAGCATGCTAGATCCCCCCCCCCCACCTTAAACCCCTTACCAAGGAAACAGTGGGGACAGGATGAGGTATTACCCTCAGACGATCGAGAGGAAAAACAAGCCGATTATTCCTCTGCAGAGGAAACAGTTGATGTTTCAGCTTCACAAATCCTTATGGAGATGGTTCGCTCCACTTTCATGTTACCCCTAACAGAGTTTCTTCCCTGGATTCTTTGAAGCCTTTACTGCCTTTGCATGCGTTTCCTGTCCATGCATTACTAGAAAAGCTTTTTTATGCTGAATGGGATCATCCGGATAAGCATTTTCTCCCTCCAAAAAGATTCTCAGTTCTCCATCCCATGGAGGAAAAATTCACCAAGAAATGGAAGGTTCCAGCAGTAGACGGTGCGATTTCCAGTGTGAATAAAATTTTAACTTGTCCAGTAGACAATGCACAAATGCTTAAAGATTCAACGGATAAGTGGGAATTCCTGTTAAAATCATCCTTTTTTACTTGGTGGGGACCTGCAGTCACAGCCATAGACTTCTGTCAGTCCTTAAAGGACCAGTTCACAGAGGCTTTTAAAGCGGTCCCTGCACAACAGGCCCGTGAGTTGGCCGAATTACCAAAGGCATTATGTTTTGCTATAGACGCTATGAAAGATTCTATTCGCCAGGCATCCCGCCTTGCGTTTGGGCTAATACACATGTGTAGAACCCTTTGGTTAAAAAATTGGTCAGCCGAAGCACCTTGCAAAAAGCTTCTGACTAGTTTCCCTTTTCACGGGGAGCAACTATTTGCTGATGTTTTGGATAAATACATCCAGACAATTTCCAGTGGAAAGAGTCCTCGTAGTATAAAGTATAAACGTCCTTCATTTAAACTGACTTTTTCTCCCGCGCCAGGGGCATCTGCCTCTAGGCAGTGGCAACAGCCTCTGCCATCAGACTCTAGAGGAAAACATCAGGGTAAAAAGAAGACCTGGGGCCGCAAATCTGCAAAGCAGAATACTATAGACTCATTATGAAAAGGCGCCCCCCCCCCCCACCAGAGTAGGGGGAAGACTTCTGAAATACTCAGAAGTCTGGCAATCGACATTGAGGACAGATAGTTTCTCTCCACGGTGTCTCTAGGATACAAACTAGAATTTCGGGGGGTTTCCACCGTCTTGTTTTTTGAGATCAAACATTCCCAAAGATCCAGGGAAAAGGCAATCCCTGTTTCAAACATTAGACCGATTATTTGCTTGGGGTGATCATACAGATCCCCACAGAAGAGCAAGGTTTGGGGTTTTTTTCAAACCTGTTTACGGTACCAAACCTAAATGGGGATGTCAGACCCATTCTAGATCTAAGGAATCTAAATCAGTTCCTGAAGATCCGTTCCTTTTGCATGGAGTCAATCAAGTCAATAGTTTCCATCCTACAAGGTAGAGAACTTCTGGCATCCATCAACACCAGAGATGCATATCTGCATGTCCCTAAATTTCCTGCTCACCAGAGGTTTCTGTGGTTCGAAGTAGAACAGCAGCACTTTCAGTTTGTAGACTTGCCCTTTGGGCTAGTTACAGCAGCCCGGGTGTTCACAAAAGTACTGGTCCCACCTCTAGCCAGGCTAAGGGCACAGGGCATAACAGTCTTGGTGTACTTAGACGATCTATTGTTAATAGACCAGTCAGTGGCTCGCTTGGAGCAAAGTGTACGCATTACAAACAGTTACCTGGAAAGTCTGAGTTGGATTCTCAACCTAGAGAAGTCTTCTTTAAAGCCACTAATAAAGCTGGAATATTTGGGCCTGATCATAAACACAACCCAGAAAAGGGTGTTGTTGCCTCCGGCAATGGTCAGGTCAAAAAGAAATCCCTCAATTTGCCTTTGCATGAGGTTGTTAGGAAAGATGGTGGCTTCATTCGGAGCAGTTCCCTATGCCCAGTTCCATTTGAGACTGTTACAAAACAGTATCCTGTCTGCTTGGAACAAAATGATCCAAGTTTTGGACTTGCCAATGCGGCTGTCCCCAAGAGTGTCCCAAAGCCTCAGTTGGTGGCTGAAAGGAAAATCCTTCAGACCAATTATCTGGAAAGTAGTAATGACAGATGCCAGCCTTTCAGGGTGGGGAGCAGTACTAGGGAAGACGACTGTCCAGGAACAGTGGTCAGGAAAAGAAAAAGCCTTGCCTATCAACATCCTAGAGATTCAGGCAGTGTGTCTGGCTCTGAAAACCTGCACTTCCAGGTTAAAGAATTGTCCTGTCAGGATCCAATCCAACAATGCCACGGCTGTGGCCTATATCAATCTCCAAGGGGCACCAACATCTCTCAGCTCAGAGAGAGGTGAACCATATTCTAACTTGGGCAGCAAAGAATGTTCGGTGCCTATCGGCAGTCTTCATTCCGGGAGTAGAGAATCAGCAGACGGACTACTTAAGTCAACAGCAGTTCACCCCGACATTTTTCAGACTGTTTGCCAAAGATGGGGGACTCCAGACATAGATCTTCTAGCATCCAGATTCAATATGAAGTTAGTCAACTTTGTGTCCAGGACAAGGGATCCACTCGTATGAGTGTAATTAGAAAACATTCATATTGATAATAGTAAGAGAAAATAAAAGCAAACAAGGGGAAAACCCACAACAAGAAAGGGATAAGTATGAGAAATTTAACCCATTAGCCATATATGTGTAAAACATTTGGAATACAACCAAAAAAGTATATATGTATACACATAGCGACTAATGGAGAAAAAGTTAAACACTTTGTATCTACCTTGCCGAGGGGAAACCCCATCCTACTTTACGAACGCTAAATTTAACGGCCTGGCTATTGAAACCCACATTCTGAAGAAAAGTGGGCTTTCCAGGTCAGTTATCTCTACTTTGATTAATGCAAGGAAACCAGCTTCCAGAACTATATATTATAGAGTTTGGAAGGGTTATGTTTCTTAATGTGAATCCAAGGGTTGGCACCCTCGGAGATATATCATAGGCAGAATTCTTGCCTTTCTACAATTAGACGTAGAGATGAAGTTGGACCTGAGTACTATTAAGGGCCAAGTCTCAGCCCTATCGATTTTATTTCAAAGACCGCTTGCTACGCATTCTTTAGTCCGGGATTTATGCAAGAGGTGATGCAGATTAAATCACCCTTGAGCCCTTGGGACTTCAATTTACTTTTGTCAGTGTTACAAAAACAGCCATTTGAACTGATATAGCATATTCCCTTAGTCCTTCTGACGAGGAAACTGGTATTTTTGGTTGCTATATCCTCAGCAAGGAGGGTTTCGGAATTGGCTGCTCTTTCTTGTAAAGAGCCATATTTGATTATTCATGAGGACAGAGTGGCGTTTTCACCTGAATCAAGATATTGTCCTGCCGTCGTCCTTTCAAAAACCATGTTCCAAGGAAGAAAAGTCACTACATTGTCTCGATGTGGTGTGAATAGTTGAAATCTATTTAATACCGAAATCCACTGTCGCTAAGTAGATTCGGCAAGTGATAATTCAAGCTTATGATTTAAAGGGTAAAATTCCCCTGTTTCAAGTTAAGGCGCACTCTACCTGGTCAGTTAGTGCTTCTTGGGTAGTGTGTCACCAGGCCCCCATGGCTCAGATCTGCAAGGCCACAACTTCGTCTTCAGTACATACATTCACAAAATTTTATCAAGTGGATGTAAGGAAGAATGGGGATATCGCCTTAGGGCGCAGTGTGCTGTAGGCAGCAGTATAAATCCCCAGCTCTGGGGGTGACCTACGGGTTGTGTCTCCCTCCCCTCAAGTAGACTCCTGGTAAGGAGTCTTGAAAAACAGTGTGCAATGATGGCAGACTTGTCTGCTCACCAGAGGTAGCAGATAATAGAGCACAATATGATCTCAAAGGATAACATCAAGTGTCTAAACAGGTCTTCACACGTGGGCATGCACTGGACAGATAAATTAATATAGTAGGCATAAATCAAAGCTTAGGATCCCATAATCCTTAATCAAAGTCACCAGCTGAATGTCAACCAGTCCTCAAAACTGCACACTAGATGCAAACAAGCTCACCAGCAAGGAGCCTAGAGAAATGTATATAGTGTAGTATTTATTGGTGTGCAAAGGCCCATACATATATTAAAAACATCATAAAATGTCTAGGGAACTTACATAAATGGCCACGCTCCAAACATATGGAGACAATGGCGTGGCAACAGCAAATGAGCCCCTCCCGACGAGTTTCATGCCAAGCACGCTGTCAAGAAAATGCCATCATTTTTTACAACATTTTTTGAGTATATTGTTTACAAGGATTGTATTGCCTTGGGTGCTAGCTGCTAAAACGGAGTGGTGCGCTCACTTTTTTTATTATTATTTTGTACTGGTATTTTTCTGTATTTGCAGGTTTTTAAATTGAGAAGTATGGCCAAAGCTTTTTCGGCTGGTCAATAGAAGTATGGACAAAGCTTTTTTTGGTCACAACAGTGCAGTTCAATCTGCAGTCCTGTGACCTGGTTTCAGTCGGTAGCGAGGTTAATGTGCGCTCTCGACTAATGTCGCAGACCAGATCCAGACTCTGAAAAGCAGAAGCCTGCACTGACAGCTGGATCAGCCTCTTAGCGTGTCGCTGATAGCCTGAGCCAATCTCTCCTGCCCCTTCCACAGCCCGGAACTCCAGTGAGCACCAGAGGGGGAGAGCAGAGAGCCTGTGACTTACAGTCACCAGCTTTCTGTAGGCTGAGGACTGAGAGCTGAGCGATCAGCAGGGTTTGAGTCGGCGAAAGACAGCTGCAGCTGGGATTGCTGCTGCAGCCATCTAGAGGGTTTATTTGTTTTCATATTCCCAAGCCTCTCTTTTTAAGGAGGCTAAATGTGAGTTAATGTGCATGTAGATATATGTGTTCTATTTGTTATTGTGCCCCTATATAACTATAAACCCTATTTTTTGGCAGTTTTTACAGTAGCATGATCTAAATTTTATAAACAGTATTCTGGTATATGGACCCAGTGACTTAAACGGAATGACCTCTTGTCATATTTCTTCAAGCACACAGATCTGTTCCTTGTAGATATGACTCTGACAGATTTCATAATACACATGTGGGATGCTACAGTCTTTTTGTTTTGTTGTGAAATCTCTACCACATATGTGCAGGACTCAAAGTTTCAAGTCCTGAGCTACTAGCCAGGCCTTAAGGCTCCATTCACACCTGAGCGTAGTTTTTTGCGGCGTTTTTTACCGCGATTTGCAGCGTTTTTTACCGCGATTGCGGCATTTTTTACCGCGATTCGCTGCGTTTTTTACTGCGTTTTGTCGCGAATTTGTGCAGGGCAAAAGGTCACCAATGTTAAGCATTGAGCAGATACAGCGTCAAAACGCCCATAAAAAACGCTCGTTATCGCGCTAAATGCTCGAATCGAGCGTTTCCATTAGTTTCTATGGGAATGAAAACGCCCAAATCAGCCCGATTCGCGCGACAAAAAAGGGTCCGGAACTTGTTTGAGCTTCAGGCGTAGGGCTTCAGGCGACTTGGAGTGGAGATGTGAACCATCTCCATTGAGAATAATGTATTTTTTCCCCTCCAGCGTTTTGTAGCTTCAGGCGTAGGGCTACAAAACGCTCAGGTGTGAATGGGGTCTAAGGGTTACTCCCCGCCAGTTGCCCCACCCAACCCCTACCCTGCCCCTAATTCTGCCCCTAAACACACCCTTGTAAATTATCTCATGAAAATACACTTTATGCTTTATGTTTTATGCAGAATTAACTTACAAAAATAAATATGAACAACAACTTTATCAGTGCCCATCAATGCAGCCTCACCAGTGCCCAGCAACACAGCCTCTCCAGTGCCCACCAATGCAGCCTCACCAGTGCCTATCAGCACAGCCTCTCCAGTGCCCATCAACACAACCTCACCAATGCAGCCTCACCAGTGCCCACCAATGCAGCATCGCCAGTGCCCATCAATGCAGACTGACCAGTGCCCATCAATGCAGCCTCACCTGTGCCCATCAATGCAGCCTCACCTGTGCCCATCAATGCAGCCTCACCTGTGCCCATCAATTCAGCCTCACACCTGTGCCCATCTATGTAGCCTGACCTGTGCCCATCTATGCAGCGTGACCAGTGCCCATCAATGCAGCATGACCAGTGTCCACCAAAGTGGCCTCACCTGTGCCCATGATTGCAGTGTCATCAGTGCCTACCCTTGCAGCCTCGCCTGTGGCCATCATTGCAACGGGACCAGTGCCCACCCATCCCCAAGAGGCATTATGTCATCAAATCTATCTGTTCAATAGTTACAGTTTCATTTGAAAGGCCTTCTGTTTCTTTTGAAAGTCTGCATCAAAATGCAGAGGCCCCTGATTCATAAGATGCTGCATCCAGCCATGATCATCTGTCCATAACAGCAGGTAACTTCTGTCTTTTTGAACAGTCATGTAAAGCTGCAGCACCGTCGCCTTGTCATTGTTTTGTATGGGCGGAGCAGCTGCAGCTCTGCACATACACCGGAATTCAGCTGCAGGTATCTACAGTGTGTTCTAAACCTCCGTGTGAACGCTCCCTAAGATCTACAAAACAGATTCTTGATCAAGAAGACACTGTTGAAAATCACTGTAGAGTGGACACCCTGTCCAAGCAAAATCTCTCAATCAGAATGTTTTGCACAATGATCTATTATTGCTTGTCTGTGTTTTTATGTTGCATTTGTGAGGGGTGGCATGAAAAATTGGAAGTTAGTTTTACCAGCAACTGATTTTCCAGAAATACAGTGTTTCTTGTGAGATGACCCAGTTATTGGTAAGACAAACTTTCTATTTTTATATACAATAGGAAAAATTTAGACAGAAAGTGCAGTCACTAGCTTGTTGATGCGTCATACTTCAGATAAACATTAAATATGAAACATAAGGTGTTCATGAAAGATTAGCATTGCGTTTCAGCAATCCCTGTGGTAGCAAAGCTTTGTGCTCATTTTTTCAGCTGGATTGGCACGTACTGCAGTTGTTCTTGGATGCCACTGTGTATAATCATAAGCATGCTGCAGTTGTTTTTGTGTTAATACAGACCTACTATAGTGTCGGAGAGGCAGTCTTCTTGTAATGTTCCATTTTAAATTAACACCACCTGATGCTTTCCAGCAAAAAGACCTGACTTTTTAGTGGCAGGTTACAATAACTGCCAGATATTAAAGCTTTGCTGAGCTTTTTATTCCCTTTGAAGCATATCCTTGATAGCTAAGTCATCCATGTTCATTTTAATATATTGTGCTGTTTGCATTTATTTAGAATTACTTTAAAAACCCAGAAGAGAGAAATTGATGCGATTATAGCCAATAAAATTCTGGTGTTTAAGAAAGGAGTTGCTAAAAATCAACATTTCTCAACCATTCCAATGGGACAGTCATAAATAATTCATACATTAAATTCATAAATAATGCTAATGGTATATGCTAATGTTTTGAAAATGTTGTTTCTGTGTAAAATTCCAAAGATATATGTATTTAAGCCAGCCATATTTGCTAATTAAATACACAAGCTTTTCTTCTGTTTTAGTGCTACGCAGTGATTTTTCTTTACTGCTCTTCTCAGTGCACTCAATGCAATACAGACTAAAAAAAATAGGCTTTCTGTGAAGCTAACTGACTTGGTCCCAGAAATTTTGTAGGGAAGCTGACTACTAGAGAAGCACTCTACCAATTCGTACATAAAATACAATAATTAAAATATGGAGCAAAGGGCATTGAAATATATAATTTTTTTTTTCAGTCTATGACTGCTAAGCTTTTGAAAATATGTAATTTTATTGGTGGTTAGCATTTAAAATGTAAAAAAAAATAGCGATTATGAATACCTTTCTAAGGTGTGTATTGTTTGTTTACAATCCTTCTGGAAAGGATCACAAAGGGTTCAAAAGTAGCAAGATGCCTCAGGAATTTAACCACTTGCCTACTGACTGGGCACCTAAACCCCCCTCCTGCTCAGACCCATTTTCAGCTTTTAGCGTTGTCACTATTTGAATGACAATTGCGCAGTCATACAACATTTTATCCAAATGAAATTTTTATAATTTTTTTCCCCACAAATAGAGCTTTATTTTGGTGGTATTTGATCACCCCTGGGTTTTTAATTTTTTGTTTAAAAAAATTAAAGACCGATTTCAAGAAAAAAAAATACAAAACTGTTTTATATTTTGTTAATAAATTTTGCAAACGGGTAATTTTTCTCCTTCATTGATGTACGCTGATGAGGCTACACTGATGGGCACTGATAGGCTGCACTGATGGGCACTGATAGGTGGCATTGGTGGGCACTGATAGACAGCAGTGAAGGGCATTGATAGGTGGCAGTGATGGGCACTGATTGGCAACACTGAAACATGACCAATGTAGTTAAGCAGAAATGGGGGTTTGGGGTGTAGAGATTGGCAGAGGGGGATTTAGAATGCACGGGTGTACTGAGAGGAGATGGATAAAGATACAGAGGCAGAGAAGGGTCTGTCATAGTAAGTACCCCTGTTATATGGTTGGTAAGTGTAATGCCGCGTACACACGACCGGACTTTCCGGCAGACTAGGTCTGACAGACTTTCAGCTGAGTTCCAACTGACTTTTTCAAACTAACGGACTTGGCCACACACGAACGGTCCAAGTCCGTTTCCGTTCCTCTTGAACGTTATGGCGTAAGACGGGACTAAAAAAGGAAGTTCAATAGCCAGTAGCCAATAGCTTCCCTTGCATCATATTTGGTCAGTCGGTCCAGCATACAGACGAACGGTTTTCCCGATAGGAATTGAGTCTGTCAGACATATTTGAAAAATGTTCTATTTCTAGGTCCGTCAGATTTTTTAAACAAAAAACGATCGGATTAGAGCACACACGATCGGATTGTCCGTCGGACCTAGTCTGCCGGAAAGTCCGGTTGTGTGTATGCGGCATGAGGCTCCATTCAAATCGTGTAGATGTGACAGAGCGCACACATTCCCATGCATTGTGTGTAGGGCAGCCCCTCCCACTCTTACTGCAATGTGGCTCCACCCACAGCTACATGCACCACATTACTACCCTACTAAACCTACCCAAAGGCACCTTCTCTCTCTCCCTGCTCTTTTTCTCACCCCCCCCCCCCATTACCCATCTCTCTCTCACATCCTTCCTCATTCTCACACCCTTCCTCGCTCCCTCTATCTCTCACCCTTCCTCTCTCACTTTTCCTCTCTCTTTCTCACCCCCTCTCTCTATCTCTCAGCCCACACCCCCCCCCCTCTCTCTCATATCTCCCTCTCGCTCATATCTCCCCTTCTCTCACATCCCCCTCTCTCTCACCCCCATCCCCCTCTCATTTGCCCCATCTGCCTCTCATCCCTCCACCCCCTCTCTCTTATCCCTCCATCCCCCTCTCTCTCATCCCTCCATCCCCCTCTCTCTCATCCCTCCATCCCCCTCTCTCTCATCCCTCCATCCCCCTCTCTCTTACCCCTCCATCCCCCTCTCACCCCTCCATCCCCCTCTCTCACGCCTCCATCCTCCTCTCTCACCCTCCATCCCATTCTCTCTCTCCCTCTCACCCCTCCATGCTATTCTCCCTCTCATCCTCCCTCTCTAATTAAATGTGTTTAAATATTTAATTTGTTTTAACAAATGTTTGCATTTGCATTGTATTTATTTCCATAAAAAGGCCCACCAAAATCCTTAGCACCAAGCCCATGATACTCTTAATCTGGCACTGTCCCCAAGAGATGGTACAGGCTGATGGATGATTCAACCTGCTGTCATTCACCTTTGAGTGAGCTGATTGCTCTTGCACTCAGAAAGCCATTCTACACATACAGTACATAGAATGCAAGGCTTTTAGTGATCTTTGTTGTGCAGTTCTACACACTGCTTTATGTACTGGAATTCACACATGGATTATTTTCATTTCTTGCTACCTATGTGCGTTTTTATGCCACGATACTTAAGCATTTTGCTGCATGAAACTGCATTTAGAGTATAAATCCCATTTGATTATGTGATGCTCAATATCTATACACTGCAGTTTAGAAATAAACAATAAGGGCCCTATTTTCACCTATGGCTGCATGTATATTAAAAAAAGTAAATGCAGCCTCAATAGTGTTTCAGTTTTTGAAATTCAAAGCTGGCTGCGGATTACAATATTAATTTTAAAACAATCACTATTAAAACTAAAAATGATTTACATTATAATTACATGAAATATAATACTGTCAAAGGAGAGCCTTGTTTGTCTCCCCAAAACAATATACAGTATCTATCTCTTCAGTATCGTAAATAACATTTTTGTTAGTCCAATAGGCCCATAGCTGAAAAGTAAAAGTTGCACTGGTCTTCAGGGGTCTACAGGTGTGTAAGAATAAATGGTTAAAATGGCCCTGATAAAGTGGAGTATAGGTGCTATGTGACTAAAACTTATAAAATCATTACAAATTTGTGTATAATATAGAGCTATATACGAATTTTCCCTTATCTGTCGTGTAGAGCAGATGGATGCTTAACTGACTGCTAATCCAAAACTGGATTGGTTTCAGCAACCCCTACATTTCTAGGTTAGAGTGGCTTTTCTGTCGGACTGAGAGGGCAGCTAGAGAGGGATATCATTATTCATTAGGGTCCCAGTGGGAGCGCTGCCAGCAGAGATTAATTTTTTCTGTTATGCTTGTAAAACAAGCTCAGGTGGAGTCTGTAATCCTCAGGGCACGGGTGGCAGATCAAGGAAGAAGCTACAAAGCTAGTTAATTTTCTGATTCCACAGGAAACAGAAGCTCAGTTAGATATATAAAAACATGATTGCAAATCTAAGTAGCTAAAATCCAAATGGGATCATTGAAAACATCTGGCACCAAAAATCTTCTTTTAAAAAAGTACTTGAAAGTTTGTGCACACGCCAAATGACTAGCAAATTGGCATGCTTTACTAGGTACACAAAGGAGTATACATTTTTGTTACTTGAAAGTACATTTATAATATTTTCAGTGTAAAGATTATATATATATATATATATATATATATTACATTTCAGTTGTTTCTTACGTTTGCTTATAGATTGTCCTATTTTGTTATCAATTTTTTTAAGGGAAAACTGTATTAGTAGATGTCTACTGCTGTCATTGTTGAGACAGTAGTCATGAAATTAACTGCAAATAAAACCCCATATATGGGCATTTAATTACTTTATCAGTGAAGCTTTGTTTTAGTTTGACTAGACTAGGAAGGGAACCTGTGCAGATAAGAAGCTTGCATTTTGCAGTTTGCTGCCTTTGCCTGACTTGTGGATGCTAGTTTCTGGACAGGCACATTGGCGTGTATGCTGCTCAGTGAGAAGTTGGGCAGTGGCACCATCCAGTGCTGCATGAGTACCACAGTGGTCCTTACAGACTTTTTGTAGCTGCTAGGGGCAATGCTCTAGTGGGGATTCTGAGTATGAAGTTCAGTATAGATGGCAGGTTTGGATGTATTTAAAGGGTTGTAAAACCTCTAGGTTTTTCACCTTAAAGTGGTTGCTAAGCCACTCTAACTTTTATACACCATCAGCACTGCCTCCTATTGCAGTGTCCCTCTCTGTGTTTGTTTGTTTTTTTAAGATAAATGCTGAGAATACCTAATTTCACAGCCAAGATTGCAATCACATGACCAGCCAGCTTTCTCCTTTCCTCCACTGACAGATGCACTGGGAGGGGATGAGATTCCACTGATGACATCAGTAAGCAGGGGAGGAGGAGGAGGAGAAAGCTGGCTGGTCATGTGATCGCAATCTCGGGTCTTAAATTAGGTATTTACAGCATTTATATTTATAAACCGCACAGAGAGGGGGACACTGCAATGGGAGGCAGTGCTGATGGTGTATACAGGTTAGTGCTATGAGCACAGCAGGAGGGGGGTGGGGCGGCACTGTCACAAGCAGACAAAGAGGGGAGGGTGAGGAGGACACAGGAGCAGAGAGAATAGTCAGCAGGCTGCAGATGACGGAGGCACATAAACTGACCATGGGGTCAGCGCTCAACAGCCATGATACACCGTTGTCAGTTTACAGAGAGGAGGGTAGAAACTGTCAGGATCAGACAGTTTTTTAGGTGTTATAGGGGACCAAATGACACGGCACAAGTATTGTGTCATATAACATGCTTTAAAGGGGCAGGATCCTTTTTTGGGTTAACAAATGCTTTAATGCATTCTATGCATTAAGGTGAAAAACCTTCTGTAGTGCAGCAGCCCCCCAGAGCCCCCCTTTTATATAACTCAACCAAATTGTTCTAGTGACTGGGATGAGCACAGCAGCTCCAGCTGCTGTCTCGGGTCCTCATTGGATAGATTGATAGCAGGAGCCAATGGCTCCCGCTGTTGTCAATCAAATCCCGTGACACTGGGGCAGGGCTGTGTCCTGCTGCATCCATTGACACAGACAGCAGGACTCGGCAGCACGCCCTCATGAGTTCCCCCATGGAAAGTGTCTCTTCGTACGGGCACTCCAGAAGAGGAGGAGCCAGGAGCGCCATGGGGGTGACCCCAGAAAAGGTGGAACTGTGCCGCTCTGTGCAAAACTCTTGTACAGAAGAGGTAAGTATAACATGTTTTTTTATTTAAAAGAAAAAAAAACGAACCTTTACAACCCATTTAACTAAATTTGGACTGTTCAAAGAATAATTCTGAATTTTAGAGATGACCTTTACATTTTACTTTTTTATGCCATGTAAAATATTTTTTAATGGTAAATAACAAGATTTACAAGATACATACTCTTTGAGTCTTAGACCATTGGGTTGTGCAGCTGTCCTAAGGTGAATGAACACTGGCAACCACTTCCACCAAGCCTCAGTTTTATGCTAGTGTACTTGGGTGAAGGGGTGTTTTCTATCTCCTGAGAGAAGCGAATGCCTAAGCAAAGGGGGTGTTTTCATTCTAATGAAAGAAGCAGATGCTTAAGAAAACCCAGTCATCCTCTTCCTCAGAGATCCAAATCACCTTTGACTCGTCCTGCGCTTCCTGAAGAGAAGTATAAAGATAGTACCTTGTCCACTTTTGAGGACTTGGTGCAGGAGGAAGTCCAATCAGCTGATTTTTCTCGCAAAACTTAAGGCTATTATTAATGTACTTATTGAGGCAGTAAATATGTACCTTACCTTAGAGCAGCTTGCTTCAACCCAGTCCCGTCATCAGCAAAAATCTTCCTGTTTTTTTTGGGAAGTCTTGGACAATTATATCAAGGAAGTCATGCGGGCGGGGGGGGGGGGGTGTATTTGTGCCAAAAAAACTTTTACTCAGCAACGAAAGAGGGCTACTTTGGTTTCTTGCAGGCCTGGGATGCAGTTCTGCTGCAGCGTCTGGATGCCCAAACCCACCAATTATGTTAAGAAGACCTACTCTCAATGATAGTGCCCCCACTTGACCATTGTGGCCATCTGATTCCAAGACCTTTCAGCACATCGTATCCAGGGACCACAAACTAGACTTTCTGCCTCTACATCCACCCAGATTCATTCTGTCAAATGTGCCAGCTACTCCAAAAGACAGGCATTTCTTCATGTTGATTCATCCTAGAACAGGAAAGGTTCAAAGATTGATACTCAAATTTGTTCACAGTTAACAAGACTAAAGGAGTAATTTGCCCCGAACTAGATATGCACATTTTCAACAAAATCTATTGGGTTAAACAATTATAAAGTCCATCCAGCCATTGCCTCCCATCACCCAGGAGATTTCCTGACCTCTGTGGACATAAAGGATGTTTGTATACACATCACTGGAATCAGCTGGAAAGTGCCATAGCTGTGGCTTTTATTTACCATCAGGAGAACACTAGAAGTCACATAAATAATAAGTGGACCTGATTTTCATTTTAGCAGAACATTATATGATTAGAGCGCACATCTCAGGTCTGCAAAACAGGTAGTCGCACATTGTAATGAACATCTGGAGTCTAGGGAGTCCCTTCACCCAGAGTTGTGCCAAGTGCTCCATCACAGGTTTTTCGATGCTGGGCTTGTACCTCCTAGATTCCAGTTTCAACAAGCTGGACAGAAATGTTACCAGGACCAGAAATCCCCAGACCTTCACAGTGTATACTCTGGTGACTCAATAGGACCATTCAAACCTGATCTATGCCTTTCCACTGCTGAAGCTCCTGCCTTACCTGCTCCACAGGATCAAGATGGAGGGCTTTCTTGTGGTCTACATTGCACCTAACTGACCCAGGAGGTCATACTTGGACTTCGTCATAGGCTCCTTACAGACTCTTTTTGACTCATCCAAATTTTCTGCATCTTCAGTCTCACAATCTCACAGACACAATCATTTCTACAGCTTTAAAAACTAGGAAATCAATATCTTGTAAAGTCTACTGTCATACATTGAATGTTTATTTCTTCTGGGGCAAAGCCAGCAGCTTCTATCCCAGGAAGTTCTTCACAAGACTAATTCTGATGTTTCACCAGTCTGGCCCAGACCAACAATTGGCCTTGAGCACCATCAAAGATCAAATTTCAGCCCTAGACATTATTTTTCAAAGACTGCTTGCCTCTCATTATTTGGTGAAATTTATACAGTGTGCTGTTCACATCTTTCTACCTATGCATTCTCCAGTGGCTCCATGGGATCTCAACTTGGTTCTGCCAGCTTTGCAAAAAAAAAATCTTTTGAGCCTATTAGGGATATCCCCATGTCTACCCTCACTCATAAAGTTGCCTTTCTCATTGCTATCACCTCTGCAAGATGAGTGTCTGAGTTAGTGGCCTTACCCTGTAGAGGACCCTTTTTAATGTTACATATGGATAAGGTTGTTTTGAGGCCTAAGGCCACCGCTCTACTCAAGACAAATTCCTCTTTATACCTTAACCATGAAATTGTGCTTCTCTGTGTCCTGCTCCCAAACATCTTAGGGAGATTTCTATTGCCTGTCTTGACATGGTACAAACTGTTGACCTTTTTATCCACTACAGATTGTTTTAGACAGTTGGATTCACTTTTTGTCAGTCCTCAAGGAACACCCTGCCTCTTGCTCTACTATTTCCAGGTGGATCTTATCATTGGAGCCTACAATTTAAATTATAGAGCTCCAGCCTTTCCTGCCAAAGCACATTGCAACATTTCAGCATTTTGTGATAAACACAATGAATCAGATCATATGAAAAGAGAAAAGGCCAACTAAGATGGTCAAAAAAAAAATATATGAAGGGATCCTCCCACCTGCACACCCTGAAGATATATTCGTAGTGTAAAATATACACCATGATAATAAATATAAATGTGAAAATCTGCTTGCTGGTGTTGACTACCTGTAATGGGTGTCAATCCCGTCTAGTGAGTAGGATACGTACCTAGAAGTTGGTGGAAGGATTTACATATTTGAAGATATCACAATCAAATTTGTTTGATGATCAGCAGATTTCACTAGCACTTTGTGGGAACAATTTCTTTGGTGGTGGTATTAGACTTTTTTTTTCACATTTATATTTATTATTATACTAATATTATTATGTCTGTATATTTAGCATGGTATGGAATCACTATTGTTTTCTTTTTATAAGATGGTCAAATGCCTTTTCGATATTTAAACTAAGGACCATACCTTCTTAATCTTGTTGATGCACGTTTCTTAGAATATTGTCTCCTGCCTAAGGGAAGGTAAGGAGACCTACTTGATGTTTATGGGTGAGGGCTGGCAGGACTTGCGATAGTCTATTTGCCAGGATTTTACTGAAAATCTTTAGATCTGAATCCAGCAAAGCTACAGGGGGTAAATTGGCACAGTTAGATATGCCTTTTCCTTTCATGGGAATAACTTTTATATATAATGTTTCATAGATGTTGGGATGGGTTAGTCACAAAAAAGTCATTGAAAAGAGTGTACATATGTGGCATGTGAATGGGTTGGAGAATTTTGAAGTAAAGATAGGTCATCAGAATCGGGATTTGCTGCCTTTATGATCTCTTGAACTCCTTTAGGTGTAATTGGGAAGTTCTGAAGTGTTGCATCTTGTCATTTTACTTTAGGAATGTTTCTGGTGGTGAGATAATCATTGATTTTGGTGGGTTTAATGTAGGCAGGATCTGTAAGGTTACAATGATTGGTGTAATAACTGTGGAATAAATGGGTGATCCTACCAGGGTTATATTGCACAGCTGCTATATCACTTTTTGAGTCTTTTTTTTTTTAATACATTCTTTATTTGTTATGCAGCACATACTGTTGCACATGCAGTGAGAGAGGAGAACAGAGATGAGAGTAGGCCAGGCAGAGAGCATCCACAAAAATGGGTCCAAGCTGAACTACCTTAAAGAGAGTAAGTGTTCAGTTGGACAGCAAACGCTTAAAGCGGTTGTATACCCGCTTAAAGCAGTTGTATACCCGCTGACACTTTTTTTTTATACCCCTGTAAGGCAAAAGGCATAATGAGCTAGTATGCTTACCTTAGAACGAGGCACCAGCATCTCACCCGATCCACAGTGTGTCTTCCCAGTTCCAGCGCTCTGAGTGGCCAGAGCCACAATGTCGTCACTCCCGCGCATGCGCACGGGAGACTTCTTACCGGCAAGGTCTGGCGTCTGCCGGGCTTTCAGCCGGGAATCCCCTGTGCGCATGCGCCGCTGCAGTCAGCAGCTCATTGCAAGGGGAATATCTCCTAAACCATACAGGTTTAGGATATTTTTTTTTTACCTACATGTAATCCTTATTATAGGCTTACCTGTAGGTAAAAGTTACCAATTTGACTATACAACCACTTTAAAGTGTTTCTAAAGGCAGACAGTTTTTTACTTTAATGCATTCTATTAAGGTAAACAATATGCATGCAGCTCCCCAGACATCTTGTCTGAGCCACTAACTAAACTCAGCTTAGTTCCTGACTAACATGGTGCTCATCAGCACTCTATTTTTTTTTATCCAGCAGCAGGCTCCCATAGCAGAGAGGGCAAGATAGAGTCCTGAGCACTAGTCCTCTCACATATATTAAGGCCTGTAGAAAGCTGAGACTAATAATAAAGTTTGTGTACCAGGTAAGATGTGGACTAGAAATGGAGGCGTTATCCCACTCAAAGTTCTACAGAGCCTTACATTCTTTTTCCTAACCGTTAGTTATACTGATGTCTACAGAAGACTGAATACTGGCAAACAAAAGTTTTTAGTTATCCAGGATAAGCCCTCCCACTCAAATCATGCTCAGGTTATTTTTTTACTAGTGTCTAAGGCAGGGGTTTCAAACTGGCGGCCCTACAGCTGTTGCGAAACTACAAGTCCTATTATGCCTCTGCCGGTGGGTCATGCTTGTAACTGTCGGCCTTGCAATGCCTCATGGGACTTGTAGTTTCGCAACAGCTGGAGGGCTGCCAGTTTGAGACCCCTGGTCAAAGGGAATGGAAGTCTTCTCACACAATATGGGCTAAACTTCAGGCATAGCCTTGGAGGCAGTATCTGTGCCATGCCATATTAAAGATGCTGGGCTGGCCTGAAATATGATCTTTGGGTTTTCTCCAAACATATAGTGTACTGTACAAATGGTAAAAGTAAACAGGGTCACTTATCCAGCGCTCAAGATGATAGAATATATCAGACTAAGCAGCTGCTATATAAAAAAAATAACATTTAAAAAGAAGGCATAAAAGTTCCAAGAGAGTAGGTTCTTTCTAGCTTAAGCAGCACTCAAAAAACAAAAACTCGTAAAATTGTAAATAAAAATTAGATAAAAGAATGTATGAGCAAAAACAAACTATTTGAAATTATAAAAATTGTGGCAGTCCAGGTGTTGGGTAATTTCTCATATTAGAAAGTAGTTCATATCACTGAAGAGATGTTCCACCATCACCACACCATGGGAATCACCTCCCTATAGGAATTACACTCACCGAACGCCTAAAAAACAATCGCCTTAATGGATAAATACAGATTTAAGCTCAGCGACTACAGGACATCAGCATGGGAATTGAGTAACGATCAACCCAACAGATGAAGGACATCCTGATCCTGAACCATCCAGACTGAACACACCCGCAATCCTCTTAATCACTCAGGCATATAGGAGGAAAGGATTCCACGTAGTATGATGCTGTAAAACTTTTATTGCCCCAAGAAACACCCGACCCTTAAGATATTGCACTTACACAAAGTTCAATATAAAACAGTATTCAGGTAACTCATACAGCAATGGTCATAGCAGTTCCGATAATCTCACCACCTCAGAGAAGAGCAGATCATTTGTGGTGGTTCCCAGGCGAGACTAAGAGTAAATCCCAAATGCAGCAAGCCCTGTGGTCTACCTAGACGGGTTTCAACATTCTGTCTTTGTCAATAGGAGGAGCCCTAAAGTTATAAGTTTAGTTTGCTTAAGAGTCTCCACCCTGTTAAAACTTCCCTATACACTAGCTGCTGTAACTGTTTGTATATGATGGGTGGTCTAATCCAGACAAACTGCTTACTCCTCCCAAATATTTTGCTAAACAATACCTTATTGAGGAGACATTTCATAAGAAGTGGACCATACTCACTGAGAACCTGGCCATTCTTCTCTTAACAAATCACTGACTGTTTCTATTAAGGATATTTCAGTATTTGAAAAGTCTGTGGATAAAGACTGGCTAAAAGACTGGGAGACTTCTCCAAGCCCCTATTTGCCCCTTCAAGGCCTTGCTGGCAACCTGTCATTGCTGTCCTTTCCCATTTGCAAGACCTTGGGTGTCTGGTCCAAGGATATGTCCAGAGCTCCTGGATCAATCCTAAGTAATCATTCAGTTTGTCAACAATTAGAAGTCATGCCTGTTGCTTTGCACTACTCTGTTGATGGGCTTGTGGATATTATAATGCTAATTTGCAGAATAGGTCTCCTGTCCATGCACATGTGGAGGACTCTTTGTCTCTAACTCTGGTACGTGGAACACTTTTTGCAGTCTGAAACCATGAATGCTCAAACCTTCTAAACTTGTGAGCAAGTCCTCACAGTAAAGGGATCCCCCCACTTCACATTGTAGGGGAACATCTGTTAACCTTTGCAACCACCTGGACTGAAGGCATTTCAGATGCATAGGTCCAAGATCAGATCATAGTATCTGTGAATTACAAGCTGGAGTTTCGCAATATACCTCCATCCTAATTCATGTTTTCATACTTGCCAACATCTTCATAACATCTAACAGATCTCCACACTGCCTTGGCTCAACTATTTTCTGAGGAAGTCTGTGTCATTGTTCCAATGATAGAAAGATTTCAAGGTTTCTACTCAAACCTGTTCACAGCTCCCAAAGAAAAAGTGGGCATATGCCTAATTCTGGATTTAAAAACGCCTAATGTCTTCATTCACGTGCTTCACATTCACAGGGCATTCCCATTGTATAATTTCTCAGCAGCCTCCTCTGGAGAAAACAGTTTGCACTGACCTTGTCAGACAACTGTCAGAGGACTGTTCAGACTCTAGCGGTTCAAATGGATCCTGAACCTCCAGTTCAAGTCAGCACTGAAACTGACTTGTCACTTGGCACATTTGCTACTTCTCGTAGATACTGCTCAGTCCAGAATTGTTTTCCCTTCCATAAATTAAGCTCCTGAGCTCATGTTCTTGAATTCAAACCCTGCAGTCCAGGATCCGTCCAACCCTGTGCTTTTGCATGAGAGTTCTGAGCTTGATGTTGGCCTCCTGCGGGGCAGTCTTGTATACCCAATTCTGTTTCAAATCACTGCAACTCAATGTTCTAGCTGCGTGGGTCAAAAAGTACGGTCTTTGGATCCACTGATTGGCCTTTCTGGTGCGATGGCTCAATAATCCAGACCTGACATTGTGGAAATCCTTTTTTACTTCAGTCTGACAAATTCTCAAGACCACTGCCAGCCTAACGGGCAAGGGTGGAGCTCTAAATAATCTTTCAGTGCAGGGAACTTGGTCACTTGTCTCCCAGTTAACTACTGAAGCTCAGAAAATTAATTAATCCCTACAACACTGGACTTTTCCAACACATCCAGCCCACATTAATTTGGACATTACCACACCACATAAAGCATCGGGGAGGAACCAGAGGTCTTGCAGCTGAAAGAGAAGTGTACCAGATTCTTGCTTGGGTAGAACATCTTACTCTTATTTCATACCCTGGTAAAAGCCCTTGTACGAGGTTTGGTTCCCGTGGTTCCCTTGTATATCCACAGGTGACTCAGTGGGATCTTAATCTGGCTCTTCAAAAACTGCCTTTTGAACCTATCAGAGATATTCCTTAGTCCACACTCGCCCACAAGATGGCTGTCTTTGTGAGAAACCTTTCATGTCCTACAAAGGAATAATGCTGTCTTGGTGTCTAGGGCCACTTTTCTTCCTTATAAGTTTCTTTCTGTTATTTTAACCAGGACATTCCCTCTGTCCTGCCTCAGTACATCCCACGGAGGTTTCCCTGCTTTTTTTGATGGGGTGTGTGCTATTTGAATTTATCCCCACCACATCATCTTTGACTCTCTTCGTTGTTTCTGTGGGGGAAAGCTTGTCTTTGTTCCACCATTTTTAGGTGGTCTAGGCAGGGCCTGTTAAGGTGCACTTCACTAGATTAGTGCCTTTTGTACTTTTCAACCTCAAGCATCAGTTTCCCAGATTTGCAAGGTTGCCTCCTGGTTTTCTGTTCACACTTTCTGCAAGTTTTACCAGGTGGATTTTCAGACATGCAGTCTTTGGATATAAGTAAGCTCTGTGAACTGCAAGTAACCCCCAGTCTACCTTGCTGGTGCTTTGTTTTCTGTGTTGCCCACCCCTTATTTGTATCATTTTTGGATGTCCTATACGGGGAAGATTTTTTGTTTGTGTTTATATTGTTTAAGTACTAGGTGAGGTTTACCTTATCTGAGTTTCATCTATTAGGCCCCTTTCACACATTCATCCATTTTTCATCCATCCATTGATGGAGGATGACAACAGATGATCATTCATTTGCAAACTTGTGGACATTTATTCAAATTGAATACATGGCTCTCTATGTATTTATGCATTGTCTAAAAGGAAGTTGTGGATGCACAGTTTCATCTATTAGGCCCCTTTCACACATACGGACCGTCCGTTGATGGATGAAAAATGGACATCAATGCATTCCTATGGAAAAACTGATGACAATGGATGATCATTCATTTGCATCCGTTTTCATCCCCTTCCGTCAACATTTGTTTTTTTTTTTAAATGGATGAAAGCCCTATTTTTCATCCATCAAAAAAATGGAACGGGCAAAAAAGAATGTTAGCGGACGACATCCGCTTACATCTGATCCACTGACATCTGTTTTTAAACCCTTTTTTCCCCCTCACTATATATTAGCTGGTTGCTAAGGAGGGGGCTGTGAAGCCAGCTGCCGCATCCTTAACAACCGATGAGCTGTCAGCAAAAAAATAGCGAAAAAAATGGTGTAGGGTCACCACCAGGTTCATACCTGAAAGTTCCTGGTACTTCTCTTTGTTTTGACATACAAACAGACTGTCAGGATAGCAAATTGTAAGCTAGCAAAAGGGGAACAAATTGGGTCAACCTGTTGCTTTTCCATGCATGGGCAAAATCATAGGTAAGGGTTAGTCAACTCTGCTCAGAGCTACAGTATGTCAAGGGAAGGTGTTGCACAAACCTACGCTATATTACCAAAGTATTGGGATGTCTGCTTTTACACACACATGAACTTTAGCCACTTCAGCTGTGGAAGGTTTACCCCCCTTCATGACCAGGCCATTTTTGTAATAGGGCATTGCCTTACTTTAACTGACAATTGCGCGGTTGTGTGGCAATGTAGACAAATAAAATTGATCTTTTTTTTCCACATATGGAGCTTTTTTTTGGTGGTATTTTATCACTTCTGCATTTTTTTTTACGCCATAAGCAAAAAAAAGACTGACAATTTTGGAAAAAAAATAAAATATATTTTTTACTTTCTGCTATAAAACACATCCAATAAAAAATGTAAAAAATCTAATTTCTTCATCAATTTAGTTCAATATGTATTCTGCTACATATTTCTGGTAAGAAAAAAATCCCAATAAGCGTATATTGATTGGTTTGCTCAAAATTTATAGCATCTACAAACTATGGGATATTTTTATGGAATTTTTATTCTTTTTTTTTTTTTTTTTTACTAGTAATGGAGGCACTTAGTGACTTATAGCGGGACTGCGACATTGCAGCCGACAAATCGAACACTGAGACTTTTTGGGGACCAGTGACACTAATACAGCTGTGTCCAATCACAGCAGGAGCTGGTCGCCGGCAGGTACCTGATTTCATGCAGTAGAGCCCATTGCCCAGCAGTATATGTATGTGGGCAGTCAGCAAGTGGTTAATGGCATCCCAGTCTAAAGCCCCATACACACTATCACATTTTCTGCAGATTTTTGTCTTCAGATTTACCAAAACCATGTAGTGCAAGGGCCTGCCTGATTGCATACAAATTGGGACTCCTAAGGTTTGACCTCATATTATACGGTTTTGGTAAATCTGAAGGAAAAAAATCAGCAGAAAATCTGATGTGTGTATGGGGCTTTAGTCGGGTTCAATGTTGAGTTGGTCCACTCAGCTATAACAGCTTAAACTCTTCTGAGAAGGCTGTCCTTGCTTTGTACACTAGTCCAAATAATTTGGTAGAGTGAGTGTTATGGCGTGGGGTTGTTTTTCAGGGATTGGGCTTGGCTCCTTAGTTTCAGTGAAGGGTACTCTTAAGGTGTCAGCTTACCAAGAAAGTTTGGACAATTTTGTGCTCCCAACTTTGTGGGAACAGTTTGGGGATGGCACCTTCCTGTTCCAACATGATTGTGCACCAGTGCACAAAGCAAGGTCCATAAAAACATGGATGAGCGAGTTTAGGGTGGACTTGACTGGTCTGCACAGAGTCCTGACCTCAACCTGATAGAACACTTTGGGATGAATTAGAGCAGAGACTGCGAGCGAGGCCTTCTCATCCAACATCAGTGCCTGACCTCACAGATGCATTTCTGGAAGAATGATCAAACATTCCCACAGATACACTCCTAAACCTTGTAGACTGCCTTCCCAGAAGAATTGAAGCAGCTATAGCTGCAAAGGGTGGGCCAACTCAATATTGAACCCTACAGACTAAGACTGGGATGCCATTAACCACTGTAATACAGCGCACTTTCACCCTCATTCTTGCCCAGGCCATTTTGCAGCTTTCAGCACTGTCGCACTTTGAATGACAATTCTGCGGTCATGCAACACTGTACCCAAACAATATTTTTATCCTTTTATTCACTCAAATAGAGCTTTATTTTGGTGGTATTTAATCATTGCTGGGTTTTTTATTTTTTACAAAAAAAAAAGGTTTTCTTAGTTTCTGTCAGTAAGTTTTGTAAATTTTCTCCTTCACTGATGTGCGCTGAGCATGCATCACTGATAGTCTGCACTGATGAGGTGGCACTATTATGCTGCACTGATGGGCACTGATGGGCAACACTGGTGGCCACTGATACGCAGCGCTGGCGGGCACTGATAGGCAGCACAGATAGGTGGCACTGATGGGAATTGATGGGCACTAAAAGGCAGCAATGACTGGCACCAGTAATGGGCACTGATTTGTCACTGGTGGGCACTCATTGGCACTGATTGGTGGCACTCTTGGGCATTGATTGGTGGCACATCTGGGGCTTTTTTTGCAATCAGGTCACTGATCTCACATGCCCTGTTCTCCCCTGCAAGGAGATGCCGCTGATCGTATTTCCTCACCGCACATTTTGTCAGTGTGAGGCATTGAGGCCCAATTACGGCACTTCCTGTATTTACATGTTATTGGACACAGTCGGTTGGGGTCACACCTTGTCCTAGCAACATGACGCAGCCTCGATCGCCACGGAGTGACCATTCAGGTGCACCGTCATATGATGTCCAGCCAGTTTCAATAGAAGACGGCACGCCAAATCCTTAGTAAATGGTTTATTAGGTATACGTAAAAAGGTACTAGGGGCTAATGTTTCGGCACAACCACCTTGATCACAGATCAAATATTAAAATGAGAATCAAAAATATATAGAGACTGGGGCAGGCAATCAAACAATTAACCACTGAAATCAACCTGTTGATTGGAAAATATTCCACCAGATCGCCTGTCTGATGAGAGGATACACCACCATAGAACAAAGAAAAGAAAGGAACAAGCATAATATATGCCTATGATGTCCCCCGAGAACGAGAGCCGCACCATCCCTCCATCATTTGGCGGTGGGCGGGCGGCAAGTGGTTAAAGTTTATATGTGTGTAAAGGCAGGTCTCCCAATACTTTTGGTAATATAGTGTATGTGTTAAAATGTATCTAGAGCCAACTTTTTATTTGGTTTTAATTACAAAATGGAATGTTGGAACCTTTTGGGAGATTTGCCATCACTTTCTGTGCTCGAGAAACAGGAGGAAGTGAGTGGAATGCTATCCAATATGTGGGGAATTGCCACGTGAAACATTGTTATTGGGGCAGGTGTCCTCTGTGGAGGATTTTCTCCCAGTTCCTGTGACATCTGTCAATTCTGGATTTCTCTTCATGAATATTGTCGGCAGTAAAAACTGAGGGTGATATTCCCTAGTGGGAATACAGATAGGAAAAAAAACAAAAAAAAACTGACAGGACTTTGAACTCTTCTGTACCGTAGCATAGACAAAGGTAAGTTTTGGCAACAGATACTCTTTCATTTTTTCCTGATGGACAAGTAATATTTGCATTTTGGCATCAAACATTTCACATTCATATATAAACTTTTACATTTGTGCACTAATAAGAGTTGAGGCAGAATAAAATGAGCGGTAGCAGAAAGAAAATGAGAAAGCATATGAGACCATGTTCAAGTTTATTGCAGTATTCTTTTTCTTTTTATTTATTTGAGGTAAAGTCAAAGCTAGTTTGCATTTGATTTGAACTTGTTCATGCTGAAAAATACTTGCTGAGTAAATAACTTTTCAACTTTTAGATGTTGACAATTGGTTGCTGTTGCTCTTCTAGCTATCGGAAGCAAGTGACCGCATAGTATTACTTTGTAGAGAGCTGCAAAGGTCTCTGGGCTCTTGACCTTTGATCATCAAGAATGTCTTTTGCAGTGTGTACCTTAGTGATTTAAAAAAAAAAGGTGAATTGGTGAAACCTATGCCCTTCAAAGTTTTTAAGTGATCGCTGACTTGTTTGACTGCCCCTGACCTGCGTTTCACACTGGTTATCAAGTGTTGTTTTCACAAACCTTAATCTAAATAATGTCCTGCATGTTTAACTGAAAGGTGCGCTCATTTGTATCTGCACTGTCTCTGGTTGATTTAGGCTTTGAACACAGATGAAAATGATACTCTATGCCTGCACTATCAATCAACAGCTTTTTCTGTATTAAATATCGGTCACGCAAACATAGCTAGAACCTCCAAACATTATATATATTTTTTTAAGCAGAGGCCCTGTAGAATAAAATGGTCCTTGTTGCAATTTTTTTATGTTACAATGTATTTGCGCAGTGACTTTTCAAATGCGATATTTTTGGGAAAAAATGTATTTAATGGACAAGAACAGAATATAATGCCCAATTGTTTGGTAAACTATAAAAGATGACGTTACACCGAGTAAATAGATGCCTAACATGCCATGCTTTAAAATTGTGTCCACCCGTGGAATGGTGTCAAACTACGGTACTAAAAAATCCCCATAGGCGGCAATTTAAAAGCTTTTACAGGTTACCAGTTTAGAGTTACACAGGAGAATTATTGCTCTTGCTATAACGTTCCTGGTGATAACAAGGGATGAACAATATCTTGTGATAGCATAGGTAGTGACAGGTTCTTTTTACTGAGACATCTGGGGTCTGTTAGACCCCAGATCTCTTCTCTGCCCTTAAAAGTGTCTAAAACCAAGATCGGTTTGATGAGATGCATGCACAATCCATTTACATCTTAGCAAAACCAGAAGTGAACATTATCATCGTTGCTTCTGGTTTCTTAGACCATAGAGATGGTTGGGGAAGTTCCGGTCTTTGGTCATCTCTATGGTAAGTCGGGCGAACTACTGGCTTCAGTCCGGGCTCCTGGTGGAAAGAGGGAACTCTGGAAGGCGACAGGAGAAGGGTGAGCCCCTTCCGCTGCATGTAAAAGCGATCCAGCGCTATTTTGCCCCTAGGATCACTGTTACATCAAAGAGCATCACTAGCTGAAAACACAGATACCGAAGTCATGACAGCAGGTGCAGCCATGGCCCTGGTATAACCACTGAAACCTGTGGACATACAGGAAGGCCCTTGGTGTGGGAAATGGTTAAAGGATTTTTTTTAGGAAAATGTGTTCGGTGTAATTGCTGTCTGTGATCCCCCCCCCCCTCCCCAGATCAAATCGAACAGTTTTCCTAATCTATCCTATTCAAATCTAAAACAAATGTTTTGTCAGTATTTTCAACATTGCATAACATGCCGTATGCATTTTTTATGATTAAACATTTTTGAATGTTCTTAATAGTTTTCTTTTTTTTTCTTATGCGTTCACCTAGGAAACTATAGAAACTATAGTTCTCATATTCTTAGCTACTGATCAGATTAAACTGTTTTTTCACCCTTTACTTTCCCATGTCATCTAAATGCATTGTTACTGTATGCCAGCATAATATATAGGCATGCTTCTTTGACTGTGAGAGCATGCATAATTTGTCTAACTAGGGCTAATGTTGCAAGCTAAGGCGATGTGTTGATATATTTATGTAGGCAGCTTTTTCACATTCACTGAATATTAATGCATTACCAGCAGCTCCCAGCCTTCCTAAAAAAAAGGTGGAAGCAGTAACGTCTGGATTTTTCAACAAATCACTTGTGGTTAAAATCAGTCTAATACATACAAAGTGTTTGATTTAAATAAAAAAGAGACTATATACAGAATATAAAAGTGCCATGTCTGTGAAAATATCTAAAAGATAGGACAGAGCCTATAGTAGGTCTATGCAGTGATTGATTGATTTGTTGGCTGCTGCAAAGCTCTGCATGGTGCTGGAAAATTTCAGTCTGTGAAAAATCCAGTTCAGCAGCAATTATTGGGTGTTTTGTTTAATTGAGAAAATTATTTGCATCTGAAGATTTAAATTAAGAGTTAGATCTTGAAAAATGTTTGACCATAAGGTGAAATATGTGTGATCCATAAATGTGGTGTTCAAGAGGAACTTACGAATTGTGAAAGAGTAAAATACAGTGATTTGCACTAGTGTTATTTATTTTGGTAGATAATCAAAGCTGTATCACACAAGACTTTTTTTTTTACTACATACTCTAATCTGCTACACATATGAGAACTTTTTAATATTAAAGTAGAACTCCGCTAAGCACTATTCAACTGACCATATAACATATCCTTAAAACCTACAGTAAGCCCTTGTACACACGATCGGACATTCTGACAACCAAATCCTTTGGATTTTGTCTGACGGATTTTGTCCGAAACTGTTGCATACACACGGTCGGACAAAGTTGTTGGAAAATTCGATTGTACATAATGTGATGACATTATTTCGTTACGACGGGACTACGTTCAGGCTAGTAGCCAAAAGCTTTGGTCTAGGAGTTTGATCTGAGCATTCGTGGCACTTTGTCCGTCGGAGTAGGCTACACATGATCGGAGTATGTCCGATCAGAGCATTTTGTCGGAAAATTTTACGGACAAGTTGGAAAACTTGGTCCATCAGATACTCTGATGGAAACAGTCCGATGGAGACCACACACAGTCGGATTATCCGACAAAACGGTCCGATAGGACACATTCCGTCGGAATCTCCGACCGTGTGTACAAGGGCTAAGAGATGTTCATTTTTATAGTTGAGCAGGTATAAACCCGTAAAAAATGTCTGCTCATGTGATGTAAATATGACATTGTACTGTGCTCTATTCTGGTTGTTGTGTTATTTGGCTTAATATATATAGTGGAGGAAGTTAAAACAAAAACAATTTTTCAGTCATTTTAAATGTTTATTTTTTGCCACCCATTGCAAGGAACAAAGTCAGAATTACATTTATTAGATTCTAAAACTCATTTTAAAATATTATCCTGCATTTTCTTTAGACTGGAGTTTTTCTTGTATGATTTCTGTGGGCATTATATATCCAATATCTAGCGAAAATAATATTTTCTTATTTTATGTAAAAGAGTTGCTAAAATACTGGATTATACATGCTTGTCCTCTGAGTGGCATATGAGAACAAAAGTTACATTTTTTTGTTGTGAGCACTAAAGTCCAAACTGTTGCCAACACCTTCCATGCTACTGTTTTATTGCCATTGAAGCAATGTAGCAATGTATGGTCCCTGTTATTTAAATGTTGCTAATGTCCAGCTGTTCACCATGTGGCTAGCTCCTGTGTGGAGAGAGATCTTTCCCAATGCTCTTATTTGTTTTCCCCACATAAATCTGAGCTTGCGTAAACCCTGCGCACATGCCATGAAGCCATCTGTGAAAGTGTTAGCTTTCTTTTGATTTCAACTGAACTAAAAACTGAGAGTTTTCTAGTTTAGATTTTGCAAACTAGGCCAAAAGAGTACAAGCTTCCCGTGTTGAACAGTGAAGGATAGACACACACAATGTGAAATACATATATTGCGGAGCTGGAGAACATTAGTCATTTATTACTTCAACAATTGTACATCAGGTTTGTAGTTAGGGCAGTTTGAAAAAGAAAAAAAACGTTGTATTATAAAAAGATTGGAACCCCAGGCGAACAGCAAAAACACAGGTTTAAATACAAATATACAAAGCTGTTGGAAGAGCTGGAATTCTGCTCTAAAACTAATGCATTCTCCCTTTTGCAATAGCATGGATAGACCTATGACCTCACAATTTCTCCTCTCCAGGTAAAGTGTATTTTTTAAAAAAAAGTTTTCGTTTTATCTTTGCATAGAGTGGGAAATTGGTATTTTTTTTCTTTAAGGGTGTACTCACACTGGAAATTGTAACTGATCCTGGGCATAGTTCCCCCTTGATCCAGTTCATTTGTTCAATGTGAGTGCTTCGACCATGTCCAGCAGCAGTAAGTGTACTGTAATGGGGACCAGTGGGAAGAGGAGAACTCCCTCTTCAGGGATGACTGAGCACAAAAGCAGGGATCACAGTGGTCAGGTTGGCTGAGGTGATGCTGAAGTGTGCCTGTGAACACTTGCTTATCACTAAGTATATTGCAGAGGAGGGGAGGCAATCAAATTTGAGCATAGATCACTTGCCCGTTGTGAGGGCACCCTCAAATGTAGTGATGGCACATACAAATAAATCCATTGTTAGACATTGCCATTCGAACAGATGTCCATATTGCCTAGATTTCCCCCTCTAGTCTATTTTTAGTGGCAAATTTTAAATGTTAGATTTCCTATCACTATGTGTGTTCACCAAGACAAATGGAGCAACTTAATTTCCCCAGTGTGGACACAGACAGTAATATAAAACCTTACAGTGGTTCTAGCTCTTAAAGATACTTTAAGCAATACAACTTGGGGACCAACTCACTCCCAGCCTTCAGATTGGACAGGTTAGGTAAATAAGGTCATTAGTTTGCTGCCATTAAGTATTTTTTCCTGTCATGAAGCTTCTTATGTTAGATTGTCAACACTGTTGAATTCGGTAGACCATGACTAGCTTACAATGCTTCTCTTCCCTCTCCTAATCTGAATTCTGTAGTGCAGTTTATTGCAGAAAGCTGACATAAAGACAAATCATAGTAGTAATACTATGGGGTTGATTTACTAAAACTGGAGAGTGCAAAATCTGGTTCAGTTCTGCATAGAAACCAATCCGCTTACATTTTTCTTTTATGTCAAACCTTAGTTCAACAAGCTGAAGTTAGAATCAGATTGGCTACCATGCACAGCTGCACCAGATTTTGCACTTTCCAGTTGTAGTAAGTCAACGCCTATGTTTATTAAAAAATAAAAAAATATATTTAAATTCAAATCTCAAATAAATAGTAATATGCCATACTTGTCATTATAGGAATATGGCAGTTGATCTTGCTGATGGTCAAATGTCACCTGAATTCTGTAAGTCTGTCTGACCTCACATACTACAACCCCAGTTTCAAAAAAGTACAAAAATATCATAAACCCATATTTTATTCACAATAGAAAATAGAATTTATATCAAAATTTTAAACTGTGAAAACATACAATTTTAGGAAAGATATTACGGAATTTTGGAATTGGTGGCTGCAACATGTCTCAAAAAACGTGGAACAGGGCAACAAAAAGTTGTCCAAGTGGTACTAACAAGGAAGAATGTTTTGCAACTAATTAGGTTACTTGATAATTGGTCAGTAACTTAATTGGGTGTAAAAAGAATGTCTCAGAAGTAAAGATGGGCAGGTTCACCAATCTGCGAAAAGCTGGGTCTAAAGATTGTCGCACAATTTCAGAATAATATTCCACATTGTAAAATTGCAAAGACTTTAAATACAGTGCCTTGAAAAGGTATGCATACCCCTTGAAATTTTCCACGTTATTTTAGAAGTCACCTAGTTAGCAAATAGAGTCCACCTGTGTGTAATTTAAACTCAGTATAAATACAGCTGGTATGTGAAGCCCTCAGAGGTTTGTTAGAGAACCTTAGTGAACAAACACGCCAGACAGAAATAAAGTCATGGAGAAGTTTAAAGCAGGGTTAGGTTATAAAAATATCCCAAGCTCTTGATCATCTCACAGAGCACTGTTAAATCCATCCTCCAAAAATGGAAAGAGTATGGCACAAGTGCAAACCTACCCAGACATGGCCGTCCACTTAAACTGACACGCTGGGCAGAGAGAGCATTAATCAGAGAAGCAGTCAAGAGGTCCATGGTAACTCTGGAGGAGCTGCAGAGATCCACAGCTTAGGTGAGAGAATCTGTCCACAGGACAACTATTAGTCCTGCACTCCACAAATCTGGCCTTTATGAAAGAGTGGCATTTTTGAAAGAAGGACATGAGTCCTATTTGCAAGAAGCCATGTGGGGACACAGCAAACAGAAGAAAGTGCTCTGGTGTGTGGAGGAAAACTAACACTGAACTCCCCATCCCCACTGTGAAACATGGTGGAGGCAGCATCATGTTGTGGGAATGCATTTCTTCAGCAGGGGCATGGAAGCTGGTCAGAGTTGATGGAGCCAAATACAGGGTAATCTTAGGAGAAAAGCTGTTAAAGTCTGCAAAAGACTTGAGACTGGGGGGAGGTTCACCTTCCAGCAAGACATGACCCTAAACATACAGCCAGAGCTACAATGGAATGATTTACTTCAAAGCATATGCATGTGTTAGAATGGCACAGTCAAAGTCCAGACCTAAATCCAATTGAGAATCTGTGGCAAGACTTGAAAATTGCTGTTCACAGATGCTCTCCATCCAATCTAATAGAGCTTGAGCTATTTTCAAAGAAGAATGGGCAAAAATGCCACTCTCTGGATGTGCAAAGCTGGTAGAGTCATACCCAAAATGACTTGCAGCTGTAATTGCAGCGAAAGGTGGTTCTACGAAGCATTGACTCTGGGTTGAAAACAAATGCGCACCACACTCACATATTTATTTGTAAAAAAAATTGGAAAACCATTTATCATTTTCCTTCCACTTCACAATTATTTGCCACTTTCTGGTTGTCTATCACATAAAATCCCAATAAAATAAACTTACATTTTTGGTTGTAACATGACAAAATGTGGAAAATTTCAATGGTTGAATACTTTTTTAAGGCACTGTATGTAATCTACAGTACAAAATATCAAAAGTTTCAGAGAATCTGGAGAAATCTCTGTGCACAAAGGACAGTATTGGATGCCCATGATCTTTGGGCCCTCATACTGCACTGCAAAACAGGCATTATTCTGTGATAGACATCACTGCATGGGCTTAGGAATATTTCCAAAAATATTTGCTTGTGAACACAGTTCGCTGTGCCGTCCAAAAAAGCTCTGTCACGCAATGAAGAAGCCATATTTAACCATAACCATGGGCGCCACATCCTTCGAAGTAAAGAGGAGAGGGACCTTTTGGCTTGTTATCAGTGCTCAGTTCAAAAGCCTGCATCTCTGATACCATGGGAGTGTGTTAGTGCATATGTAATGAGCAGCTTGCACATCTGGAAAGGCACCATCAATGCTGAAAAATATTTCCAGGTTTTAGAGCAACAATATGCTCCCATTAAGATGACCAAAGGCATTTGGTGCACACAAATCATAGCTGCAGACTGGTCAGGGTGCCTATGTTGACACGTGTTCACAGCCAAAATTGTCTACAATTGGCACGTGAGCAGTAGGACTGGACAACAGAGCAATAGAAGAAGGTGGCCTGATCTGATGAACATCAGGTGGATGGTCGGGTGCAAGTATGTCACTTACCCAGATAGCAAGGATAACTTTCCACAAATTTGTGGCAATGTTGAGTTGTAAATCTGTTAACTTGCTGTTCATTTTCACTGGCAAGTTGTACACTTGCAGAGCAATTGAAGCACAAGTTCTAGTTGACATTTTTCCAAATTGTAACAAATTTGCGTGGCAAGTCTCTAGCAAGAGAAAAGTTGCAGTGGTGAGTCTACAGCAAAAGCTCTGCAAGTCTACAGCATGAAAATTCAGCCACAGTGACCCCTGTGGTGGGATGACTATTGCATAACATAAATGAATCAGAACTTGCAGAATGTATGCAAAAAAAATTGATCTGGAGTCATGTAATGCGGACTTGCTGCAATTGTGCAACAAACTTGTCAAGTCTGGCTAGTCTAGCAATAGCAAGTTATTTTCAAACTTACAGCACAATTGCTTGCTATCTGGGTACCTGGGGAAGAGATGGCACCAGGACACAGTATGGGAAGAAGGTAAGCCAGTGAAGGCAGTGTTATGCTGGGAAACCTTGGTCCTGCAATTCATATGGATGAAACTTTGATGTGCAAATAAAAAACATTTTTAAGTGCATTTTTATTAGTGTGTTGCAACATACGCATGTAAACATGTGTATACATGTAAATTACTGCACTCAAATCTGAAATCTCTATTCTTATTTTATGGCTCTGTACTCAGCGCTGTAATACTGTACTTTATACTGCTATGTGCATTGTTTCATAGATAAGAATGCACCTGTGCATAGATCACTAAAAAAAAAAGTGGCATATTTTTTTACCCCTGTGTGCGAGAGACCTAAAGCATTGTGAAACGGAGTAAGCTAAACAAGCACAAAATTGTGTTTTGTTTTTTTTGTTTTGTTTTTTAGTCCATGGGTTATCAAAGCTTATAATCCATTAATTGATTTTAAATTTGTAGTTGGATGGCATCCAGCTATGGCAGAATATGTACATTTGAGTAAAATATTATTTTGTTAAATATACAAAGTATGTAGCTTGTCATTTTTACAATGTCCTTTCAAATGTTCAGCTGTAAATCAGTAACACCATATACTATTATAAGATGGCGTAGTTATTTTAATTAAATTTGGGATTTTATTTTATGATATTTTTCTCTTTAAGTTTGTCAATTCACAACCAAGAATATCTTAGTTATGCATCTTTTTTTTATACGTAAAGTTATCTCTACTTCTTATATGATTTTATGAATTCCTGTTTTGTCACCATTATAAAGCTATGGCTATTCTATGGAACATTAGCTCCAACAATAATTTTTGTGATATCACTTCTACGCTCCAAATACTTCAAAAATGAATTAATCCCCTAGTACTTTGGAACAAAAACACATTCAGAAGGATTCATTAAATGAAAATTAGTTGGCAAATAACAGGTGATGATGACAGTATCACATGCTTTATACTTTAGTGATATTTTTCACTATAAAATGTGAAAGTGCTGCTGGTTTTGCAACCTAAATCGTGTATAATAATGTTGTCTTCTATGCATAAACCATAACCAAAAATGGTATTAGAGTGCTTAGTTAACGTAGTACTGCCTTCTATTTTTATACAGTCAGCATATTGTGTACATTTTATCAGCACTATAAAAAGAAGCACACAGCCAAAATGTGCTCACGTAAATTCATTCTGCTTTCTCTTGCTACTGTTGAGTCCTTGGCATTTGCAGAACAGATTGCAGTTTGTAATGAAAAGGGAAACGAAAATGAAAAATATTGAGTGAACAGCATGGCCCATTTGATATGATTATGAAGAATGTTGCTTTATTCTGTCTTTTCTACTGCAATCTGAAAACAGTAGCAGGGGGTTACAAGCAGACTTTGGCGTGTGATTGTCACTCACTGTCATTTAACATTTGCAACCAGGAGACATCTTTATGCCTGGTCAGATGAGGGGAACAGATTTGCAGTTAGCAGTCAGTCCAGTCTCCACTAAACAAACAAGGACAGGCCAGTCACACCAGCATCTCACATAAGAATATAATGGACTTCGCTGACCCCACTGCCCTCCATTCATCTCCGCTTCTAGTTGAATCAAAGCTTCACTTGCTATTCTCAATTTCCTTTAATTGCTGCCTATGCGAAGATAAGAAAATTAACAATTTGCACTTAAAAGTCTCAAGCAGGAAATTAGGCTTGCCATGGCTTGCTCCAGTTTTAAAAGGCAATCTAAAAGGAAAAGGATGGAGAGTGTTAATTTGACAGAATGTCTCTTTGTAAATTGCTGAGAATAGCTTTTAATGTATTTAACTGCATTGTAGGGTGAGAATCTTGTAATGTGTACACTACCTCAAGCAAAGACTTAACCAAAGAGCATTACAGTTACATAACAAATTTAAGCAAAAAATAACTTTGTACAATAACAATTTTAGCTGCTAGGTTTTCAATTGCTGAGTTTTATAAAATATCAGTGTTCTCAGAGATATACTTTAACTACTTAAAGTCTGCCCCATAGCAGTTTTACTGTTACAGGGCGGCTCTCCTGTGCAGAATCACATACACATATATATGTGATTCTGCACCTCCGCCTGCAGGGGGGCGCACAGACACAGCAATATTCACAGCAGAAGCCGATCTGTGGGTGCTGGACACTTGATGTCCTCCGGCACCCAACGATTGTTGGCTATACACAGAGAACCGAGATATGCCTATGTAAACATGGCATATCTCAGTTCTAACGGGGGGGGGGGGGATGTATTTTGTGTCTCTGCAAAGCAGGGGCTAGAATCCATCTCACACTGTGTACACAAAAACACTGGCTGGGCACACAGTTAACCCTTTGATCCACCCAGATGTTTATTCCCTTCACTGCCATTGTCATTAGTACAGTGACTGTGCATATTTTTAGAACTGGTCACTGGTTCCCACAAAGTGTCAGTGTCCAATTGACCTCTGCAATATCGCAGTCCCACTGTAATGCCGCATACACACGATCAGAGTTTTCGTGGGAAAAATCTTGGATAGTTTTTCCGATGGAATTCCGCTCAAGCTTGGCTTGCATACACACGGTCACACACAAGTTCTCTGAACTTTCGACCATCATGTACATGTACAACACTATGATGAGCCGAGAAAATGAGGTTCAGTGCTTTCGAGCATGTGTCGAATTGTTTCTGAGCATACATATGAATTTTGTGCGTTGGAATTTCCGATCGGAACTTTTTCCCTTGTAAAAATAGAGAACCTGTTCTGAATCTTTTGCTGGTGGAAATTCCACCAGCAAAAGTCTGAAGGAATATACACACGGTCAGAATTTCAGCTCTCATCGGACTTTTGCTGACGGGATTTCCAGTCGTGTGTATGGGGCTTTAGTCACCAATTGCCGCCATTACTAGTATAAATAAAAAAAAAGAAAAATTACATAAATATATCCCATAGTTTGTAGGCGCTATAATGTTCATGTAAACCAATCAATATGCACTCACTGGGACTTTTTTTTTTTGCCCAAAACATGTAGTAGAATACATATTGGCCTAAATTTATGAAGAAATTAGATTTTTTAAATTTTTTTATTGCATGTGTTGTATAGCAAAAAGTTAAAAATATTGTTTGTTTTTTCAAAATTGTCAGCCTTTTTTTGTTTATAGTGGAAAAAATAAAAAACGCAGAGGTGATCAAATACAGTGCCTTGCAAAAATATTCACCCCCTTTTACCTATTTTGTTACATTACAGCCTTTAGTTCAATGTTTTTTTTAATCAGACTATTGTGTTCTGATCCATCACATACAATTCAAAGTTGGTGAAGTAAAATTATAAAAATATATACATAAAACTATTTTTCAGAAGTCACATAACTAGTGAAATGATGTCCACCTGTGTGCAATCTAAGTGTCACATGATCTGTCATTACATACACACACCTTTTTGAAAGGCCCCAGAGGCTGCAACACCTAAGCAAGAGGCACCACAAACCAAACACTGCCATGAAGACCAAGGAACTCTCCAAACAAGTAAGGGACAAAGTTGTTGAGAAGTACAAGTCAGGGTTAGCTTATACAAAAATATCCAAATCTTTGATGATCCCTAGGAGCGCCATCAAATCTATCCTAACCAAATGGAAAGAACATGGCACAACAGCAAACCTGCCAAGAGACAGCCGCACACCAAAACTCAGGGACCGGACAAGGAGGGCATTAATCAGAGAGGCAGCACAGAGACCTAAGGTAACCCTGGAGGAGCTGCAGAGTTCCACAGCAGAGACTGGAGTATCTGTATCTAAGACAACAATAAGCCGTAAGCTCCATAGAGTTGGACTTTATGGCAGAGTGGCCAAAAGAAATCCATTACTTTCAGCAAAAAAACTAAATGGCGCGTTTGAAAAAGCAATCGGGAGACTCCCAAACTGTATGGAGGAAGGTGCTCTGGTCTGATGAGACTAAACTTTAACTTTTTAGCCATCAAAGAAAACGCTATGTCTGGCGCAAACCCAACCCAACACATCACATCACCCAAAGAACACCATCCCCACAGTAAAACATGGTGGTGGCAGCATCATGCTGTGGGGATGTTTTTCAGCAGTCGGGACTGAGAAACTTGTCAGAATTGAGGAAAAGATGGATGGTGCTAAATACAGGGATATTCTTGAGAAAAACCTGTACCACTCTGTGTGTCATTTGAGGACAGGATGGAGGTTCACCTTCCAGCAGCACAATGACCCCAAACACACTGCTAAAGAAACACTTGAGTAGTTTAAGGGGAAACATCGAAATGTGTTGGAACGGCCTAGTCAAAGCCCAGATCTCAATCCAATAGAAAATCTGTGGTCAACCTTAAAGATTGTTGTTCACAAGTTCAAACCATCCAACTTGAAGGAGCTGGAGCAGTTTTGCAAGGAGGCATGGGCAAAAATCTCAGTGGTAAGATGTGGCAAGCTCATATAGACTTATCCAAAGCAACTTTGAGTTGTGATAGCCGCAAAAGGTGGCTCTGCAAATTGACTTTAGGGGGGGTGAATAGTTATGCACATTGACTTTTTCTGTTATTTTTTTCCTATTTGTTGTTTGCTTCACAATAAATAAAAAAATCTTCAAAGTTGTGGTCATGTTCTGTAAATTAAATCCTCAAACAATCCATGGTTATTTCAGGTTGTGAGGCAACAAAACATGAAAAATGCCAAAGGGGGTGAATAGTTTTGCAAGGCACTGTATCACCAAAAGAAAGCTGTGGGGAAAAAATGACATACATTTTATTTAGGTACAGTGTCGCACGACCGCACAATTGCAGTTAAAGTAATGCAGTGCTGCATCACAAAAAATGGCTTGGTCATGAAGGGGCTAAATCTTCCAGAGGCCAAGTGGTTAAGTCACTCTGTCACTGGGTCTCAGAAAGCTAAGAGACTGCAGCTGTATCAGTATAGCTTTAGTTCCCCTGTCTACTACCTGATATGTCACCAATGCCACCTGAAAGAAATGTACTAGTTATGACAGACATGTACATTCCCGTGCTTAAGTGACCTGTTAACCAGCCTGAGCACTGTCACATGATATGGAAGGGAGGGCATTCCTAGTCATATGGAAATGCTGACTTTCAGAAAAAGTTGTATCTAACCAGCATATTTGGAAGCTGAAGCAGTGGATCATGATGCCAGGCATAAGCAGTGACTGTATTTTGGAGCATTAGGGGATCCCTCTCTATACTATACTGTATAATCCTCTGGCTGGTTTACCCTAAAAGGGGAGACCAAACTTGGTTTAGGGTGTGTACAGCAAGAAAACCATAGTATCGAGTATATCAAACCTGGATATAGAAGCCATTTATAACTTTATTTGAAACGTATTCAGAGAGCTACAACTGCCCAGATTGAATTGAAAAAGCTTTATTTAGTTGCAATAATATGGTTTATAGTTTTTTTTTTCTATATAAACACCACAAAGATTAATTACATATAAAACAGCTTATCAAAGTGTTCTACTGTTTTAAACCGCTTTTCTTTAACCAATATATCCCCTGCACTCATATATATTGTTTAGGCAATACCTTATCAATACTTACAATACCTAAGTATTCCATATATTATTTGTTTTAGGGCAAATAAAACTTTAATATATAACACAATATTTTATCCATTATCATTGCTCATTTTATAACTCCCAGTGAGTAAAAAAAATGCAAATTGTATTCTGTCAACTGTCTTATTTAAAATAGCACTAACTTTTGGTTAATGAAAAAATGAAATGCCTCTGTGAAAATGTTGCTTATTCTTTTTAATCCAGTGCTCAAAAAAAATCAAAAAAATAAATGAATGAGCAAAGAAAAATGTTTAAATATGACAGTAAAATATTAAAATCAGCAAAAAATAATAGGGGGGGGCAAGCTAATTAGTGCTGATAAAGGTTGATTAGCTGTTAAATAAGTCCTTTTTTTTTTCCATTTCTTAGGTTAGGTTAATTGATAATAATTGCAGATTAAAAGACTCTCTTGTTTGTTCTGTATGTAGTGGAACCGTTCTAAATATACTTTAACTACAAATTTGCCATAGTATATTTAATAAGGAAGGCTGGAAACAATGTTCACTAGCTTTATTAATAGAAGAGCTGCTGCCTGCAACGCAGATCATCATTTTGACAGCTGGGTCTCGACAATTTCTGTGAACACAAAGCCACAGCCAGGGGGAAGCACATGGCATACTAGGTATGCCCAGGGTACACAAATTAACTTTTTTTTGGGGGTGGGGCGGTGTACCTTGTATACGCAAATCATTTCTCTGGTCCAGTAAAATTTGCAAATATATATGAGTAGGGGGCAGTCATATTGGCTCATTACATAGGATCCTGTTGATCCTCTTTTTCTTACCGATTTCCTGTGAATGAAAGTAATAGATTGTTAACAATTGTAAAGAATTGCCTCTAAGTTACACATGTTTTTATTCACAAGAGGAATGAGGTACATTTCACTCAAAATGTTGTTTGGTACTGTTGACATATGCATTATTTATTTATGAAAAATTTGATTTTTAGATCTGCTTTAACGTTTTTTTTCTACCAAAAGGCTATTGCCAGGAGGAAAGGCATTTAGAAGAGATGGTGAAATGTCCTGTGCATGACTGAAATGAAATGATGGCTGGTGCTCAAAATTTTTTGGGGTGGACGCAAATAAATACCACCAAAAGAAAGTTCTATTTGAGGGAAAAAAGGACATCAATTTTATTTGTGTACAGCATTGCACGACCGCACAATTGTCAGTTAAAGTGATGCAGTGCTGAATAGCAAAAAAATTATTCATATCTGTGGCTAATCATTCCTGCTGCAGACATATGCCAATCTGGGGTGTATACAGCTCTAATTGGCCATGTACATGAGATATAGGACAACTATCATCTTATCTTTCTTGCCTCTATACTGAAAACATTTAAGGTAGATGTTAACTACTATGAAAATTACATTTAGCACATTATAAACACCAGTTTATAATAACAAATGCCATTTTTTCTTTTTTTGGAAAAGGGCTTTTTTTTTTTCATGCAGTTGTGCATCTTAGCACTTCTGAACTCCCGCAGCCTCTTAGCAGCCACTTTCCGTTTATATGCATGCCCCTTGCACCAGCTGCATGTCATTGGTTGGCAGGACATTTCTGCACAATGCATGTTGCTATATCTGTCTCCACCAGAAGTATGTGAAACCAGGTGACAACCCAGGAAAACAATAGGCAGAGGGGGACAGAGCGATGCCACTATAATAGGAAGTGCCTAAACATGGACCTTCACAGAAGGATTGTTGAGTATTATTATAATGACAGCTGCAGATTTAAAAAGATTGACAAGAACTTTCGAAATAACATTGATATGATGAAGATTGGATGAGATTGGGTGCACAGGTCACACATACAATCCAGCTGTGGGAACTGTCACAATACAGATGAAACACATATACATCATCATTCATTGCTTCCTAATTCTCGCAAATGTAATGAGAAAGCCTGCCCTCTTATTGGATGAGGTGATCAGTGCACTCATAGGATGTTTTCCAAGGGGGATTTTTTTACAGAATCAGCAAAACATCCATCCTGAAAAGTTATTTCCCCATTCCCCTCAGGAATACAAGCCTGATTTCCAAACAAAGACTTTACCAGCTGTGTGGGCTGGTGGCACATACACATGACATTGGGTGGAAGAGGCAGGGATGGAGCCTGGCATGGATGGTGGGTGGACAGAGCCCATGTTCTCTCAATGATGTTCCTCATGCAGCAGAAAGTTTGTTCCACAAGTGAGGAGCTCAGCCATGCACTGCTGCAGGGGAAAGGGGGGGGGTCTTTTGTGTGCAGCTCACTCACATCGCCAACACATGCCGTGGCGATGTAGCATGCTCACAACACACTTTTTATTACAGGAATAGATCATCATCGGACACAAAGAAAGATCAGCCATAAGACTCAAATATTCATTCAGTTTCACAAAGCACTTTGCAGGCTACACAGGGCTCTGTAGTTTGCAGATCAGAGGGGTGATGATCGCAGTCCCGGGATACACAGTGACAGAGTGACACATTGACAGAGGCAGAGCATTCAATTGGACAGCAGCATGGGAAGCAAATGTCCACACAGATAACACAACCCACTCCCGTGTCTGTCAATCCAGACACCCTCCGCCCCCTGTACACAGCCTGCACCTACCTTTTTTCCCCTTCATTGTCCAATGGTCAGTGGGGGGGTGATGAAGATGAGGAGTTAAATGTCCAGTGTTTCCTGGGATGTCCTGTTCTCCCAGCAGAAGCACCATCAGATCCCCTCACTCAGACACTCAGCCCTCATCCTGGTTGATAGTATAACATGATAATGTTTTGATCCACTTTATACTGTTTGTACCGATGGATCAGAAGAACATTGCCATGTTATAGTGTACACATGAGGACCTCAGCACAACACACAAATAGTCAGTGACAGGGTCAGGGATTACCAAAAAAATATTAAATCGATCTTCAAATAGGCCCCGCTCGGGCCGTGCATTGCATTCAAGCAGAGGCAACATCACTTCCGGCTTCTCACTGGCACAGAGAAACAGGAAGTGACGTTGGGAGGGAAAGCACCACCCACGTCTGATGGTGCCAATCAACATAAACACAGCAAGAAGAATGACACTATGGGAGTGTAAAGGCACGTTGCAGTGCGCCACAAAGCATCAGAAAACCCTGCAAATAAAGCATCTCTTCTGCAATCACGTGATTGCATTGGCGCCATGTCGAACACAGTGCACTTAAAAGTTTTTTCTTTTTTTTTCTTTAAAGGGCCTTTTTTTTGGGACTACCTTGGTGGGGGGGGGGGGTGGGGGGCGCCTGTGTGCTCCCTATGGACAGGCTGCCACTGCTGAGATGACCAAATTGACTTCACACGTATTTGACATGATTAAAAAGTATAGGGTTTTTTTTGGGGGGGGGGGGGTTTACATGGTTTGTACTTTTATTTTAAAAAGGTCCATGAATGTCTGTGCCACAGGAACTTGGGTTTATTACTAATATGGAATGACACTTTGGCTTTTTTTTTTTTTTTATTCTTTGTTTTCCACAATATACAGAGAATGTTTGAAGGTGCATAGTCATGTATTAAACATAGAAAGTATATTTACATGTACTCTGTATTCCTAATTTGGTGAATGCAGTAGATTCTAATGAGATTGTGCACAGCTTGTATGTAAATGAGGGAGTATGTGACTAATGGATAAGAAAGGGGTAAGGCATCACAAGATGGCAAAAGAAGGATGGGCAAGAATTCACTATGTAAGGCTGGCAACGAGGGTAGAGGATGTAAGGATAGGGAAAGGAGAATAAGGAATGTTCCTGCAAGAGGTATTGAGGGGGAAAAGGAAGGAATATGGAGACATATAAGGGAAGGTATGGTGTGGGGTGGAGGGGGAGGGAGAAAGACCAGCATGGGATTGCGGTAGAAGTCATCTGGGAAGAGGAATGGGGTAGTGGTCTTAACTCCCAGATGCCCAGGGGGATTTTTAGTTTGAGCTTTCTGATAGGAAGGGGTCTGGGACATTTCTCGTGAGAGCTGTTTAATCAGTGAAAAACTGAAAGTGAATCCAATAAAAGCTTGTATGTCTGAAGGGGTCACATTTGTATTTGGGTGCTGCTCTTGAGTATTAGGTCTTCCATATGCATTATGTATTTATTCTAATAAAGTCTAATAAATCCCCAAAATCGTTTACTGCGGTTTGTCTGCTTGTAATCTTTAAAATGTGTTTTCTTTATTTATTTCAGGATGCTGAGGAGTACTCTGACCTCCCTGTAAGACATAATGAAGACCAGATGAACAGTGAATTGGCAAAGAACCTTCCCATTGAAGTAAATCCTCATTCCATGGACAGTGCACACACCAAGGCTCACCTCCTATTGCAAGCTCATTTCAGCCAAGCCACATTACCATGTCCTGACTATGCCACTGATACCAAAACTGTACTGGATCAAGCCATCAGAGTATGCCAAGTAGGTGTTTTTTTGTTTCTATTTCTTATAAAATGTTTAAAAAAAACATGTGAATGCTTTTCTTTTCCCTTACAGAAGTTGGTGATGGTAAGTGTGTTAAGCAACCCTTGAACATACTTGGCCATTGTTACTATTCAGTTTTTCTTTAGTAAGTTTCAGAAGGTTTACGTGGAAAGAAACTTGTCAGTGGTGTCACAGGTGGTACTGTTATAGAGTTCTCAAAACGTGAGCCACAAATCATATGTTGAATATTCATGCAAAGTAATAGAAAGTATCAAGAGAGTCAAATGAACTGATGTACACCAAAACTCAATGTAGAGTTGACAGCAGATATTTAAAGGAACATGATGGGGAGAGAGAAGGAATTAGCAGAAGAGAAAAGGGTCACAAGGGTTAGGTAGGGTGTAGATGGAGGTGAGATTTGGAAGGAGGAAGGGTGGTGGGGAGGATGGGAAGTGATGTACAGAGAAGGGTGTGGATGGAAGGAAGTAGCCAGTAATGGTTAACTAAATAACAGTAAACAAAGAAGAATTCTAATGGTTAGAGCAATGAGACCAGTGTGCCTAATCAAGGACTTAGTGTAACTAAATCAAATTGAACAGTTAGGATTACTCGGCCAGGTGTACCATGAAGTGAATGAGTGATTTTTTTAATGCAAACATCTGTTCCATTCAACATTGTAGTTTCAGATCTTTGATCATGTTAAGGAAGCTTGGCTGTTGAGTTGTATTCTACAACCTAGCAACATTCAATTTAGCAACTAGTAGTAGGTAAATTGCAATATTTCTGAATATAAAAGGAAGATAATCAATTCCCAAGTGATAAAGCTAGTGCGGGAGAAGGCCTCCTATGAATCCCAGTAATATCAGAGATCAGCAAAATAATTAAATTTAAAAAATGTAAGCAATTTGCAGAGTCAACATATACAGTAGGTGACCGCGATATTGTGTAAATCTCACTGCTGTTATCGGCGAGATTTGACACCTGCGAGCCCCGTCGTGGGAGCCAGCGCCAAGCATGCCATTTTTGCGGCGTACGGGGTTCCCCTTAAAATCCATACCAGACCTAAGGGCCTGGTATGCTCTTGGAGGGGAATTCCCTCTCGTGCTAAATATGTTTTTCCTATTGCAGGCAGCGAGAGATGTACAGTATCTTGTCACCGAGAACCAACGCAATGGGTTTGCGCTGGAAATATATTCACGTGGACAGGTACTGTATGGTAAAGGGAGTTCACATTTCCACATTCCCTTTGGCACTTAGAGCTGTGAGAAGGGTCAAATCTGGAAATTTTGTAGGGGTAAAATACAACCTATGCATTATATTTATATATATTTTGTAGTACTTCCAAGTGATTAGTGCAATGAGAATGCACTATATGTAGAGGTTATCACTAGTTATCAACCAGTATATTGGCCATGTTGAGGATGTTGTTGAATAAAGAGATCCTTGTCTTCTTGTGGGTTTGGTTTGGGTTGAAGAGGAGTGAGTGAATAGAAGCGGTGAGGAAGTGATGAGCTTGTAGATATATTATTTGGAGAGTCAACTTGAGAGTTCTCTGCTTTGTGCATCAATGGGTTTAATACTCTATGCTGGAATTAGTTGTTTTATGGTTGTGATACCATGTAGTTTGCAGGATGTTGGTCTTAAAGGAGAAGTATAGCCAAAGCTATTTTTGGCTATACTTCTCCTATTGATCACAGGAGTGCAGTTAGTTCTGCACTCATGTTTTCAGCCAATGTCAGAGATGGTACAGGCTCTGAACAGATCTTGACAATATGTCCAGGATCCAACCAAGCCTAGATTGGCATCTGGCTCAGCCTCTCAGCAAGCTGCTGAGAGGCTGAGCCAGCCCCTCCCACCGTCTCCACAGCCCAGCACTCCAATGAGTGCTGGAGGGGAGAGCAGAGAGCCATTGACTGACAGTCACGGCTCTCTTCTCAGACCAGAGGGGGAGAACTAAGCGATCAGTGATCTTTGATTACTCAGTTCTCATTGCAAAGCCAGCAAGGCACAGATTGACCATTGGATCGAAGCTGCATCCACTTAGGTGAGTATTGTTAATTTTTTTCTCCAAATCCCAGACTTCTCTTTTAATTTACGGAATAAGTTAGGAATAAAAAAAAATTAAGAAGCTCTGTCGATATTAGCGAAGGTATATTGGGTTGAGGCTGAAGATCCCAAATACCGTTCTCAGCCCACACTTTAAGAGTTGCTTACCTGGGCAACTTTAGTCAGTTAGGGACCCTGACACCAACTTAAAAAATTGCAGGTGATATCACAGAAAAACCAAACACTTTAAAGGCTTTCTTGCAGTGTTTTATTTGCAGTGTGTCTTTGAACTTGCTAGAGCAGTGGTTCTCACCTCCTGTTCTCAGGCTCCATTAACAGGCCAAGTTTGCAAGATAACTGAAATATATCACAACCGGGGAGATATCATTTGCTGCTCAGTGATTGCAGTATTCTAGTCTGCATCCCCCAAGGTAATACTTAAATTCTGGCCTGTTAGTGGATCCCAAGGACAAAGCATGAGAACCACTGTACTAGAGAATCCCTCAGAGTCAGCATACCGGCTACTTTTATTAATGGAAGAAGTTAAATCTCAACTAAATACTCCGTAAACCTGCCATTCTTCTTGCATGTAATGTACTTTTTGACTAAGCATGGCAGCAAATATTCCTGTAGTCCTGACTAACATCCTACCTCCTCTAATGCTACCTACAGGATGCTGTGCTGATGCTGAAGACCCATTATGGCAGGGATATGCAATTAGCAGACCTCCAGCTGTTGCAAAACTACAAGTCCCATCATGCCTCTGCCTCTGGGTGTCATGCTTGTGGCTGTCAGAGTCTTGCTATGCCTCATGGGATTTGTAGTTCTGCAACAGCTGGAGGTCCGCTCATTGCATATCCCTGCATTAGGGACTACAATGTTCATGTTACCACAACAAAAAAAAAAGTTCAATGTTCTTTTCTGACAGATTTGCTTTAACCTGAATCTTCACAAAGCAAACACTTCTGTAGTTAAGATCAGATTGTGGCAGTGATTCCCTTGCTCATTTATCACATAAACATTTTAGCTCCATGCCTCAGCTGAAAGATCCTGCTTCAGTGCCAGAGTTCTGCTGGCCATACATCATACAATTGTCCTATTCAATTTCCTTTGGATTTGCCTTCAACTTTGTAGTGCAAGGGCCTGCCTGACTGCATACAAATGACAAGGTTTAGGTTTGACCTCATATTATATGGTTTTGGTAAATCTAAAGGAAAATAGCACAAGAAGATTGTATGATGTATGGCCAGTTTAGGGATATCTGCTTCATAATCATGCAGGTGTTTTTCTCATTATAGTGTACCTTTATCTTGCACTGATTTTGCCAACTATATAATACACTTATCGTATTTCGCATTGGGATGTGTTTGTAGCAGTTATCGCTAAGTGCCGGTTCACACAGGGGCAGCCCGACTTTGTAAGGCGATCTGCACACGACTTCAGCAGTGGCTTGCAAAATGACTTCTGTATAGAAGTCAATGCACGTCACCCTGAAGTCATCCCAAAGTAGTACAGGAACCTTTTTCTAAGTCAGAGCGACTTGAGTCATTCCTATCATGAAGGTTCCATAGTACGGAATAGAGCGCGACTTGTCAGGTGAACCGACTGCTTTGCGTAAAGTTGCAGCATATATAAAATACCCCCTACTACTTCATTTATTTTTGGAAAAAATATATTTCATATACATATAGGAAGAAAGCACAATTAGTGTTCCGTTATTTTTCTTCCATATCCTACACATGTGTAGGCAATAATGTATTAATCTAGTTGAAAACAGGTGTGCAATGCTAATTTTTTTTCTTGCTGTTTCTAAAGTGGGAAAAGAAAAGCTCAGAACTGGTTTTCTATTAATTTTGCTATTGTGTGGAATATTATATCCCACATGTTCATATTTTACTTCTCACATGCACACTATATAATGTATTAATCCCCTCTAGAGAAGCTGAAATAGTTGCTATGGTTACAAGATGCTTGTGAATGAAAAAAAAAAAAAAACAAGCAGTTAAGGCAAATGTAAATAGCAGTTTTAGATTTGTTTTTGCATTACATTGTATTACATGTAGATTATCATTAATTAAAACTCTGCTCTTTAAAGGAGTTGGGGAAAACAGATAAGCCTTTAGCGTTAGAAAGAATGACATGTAATGAAATTAAAATAAAAACAAAATATATAAATAACACGATAGAAACCAATGGTATTGTAACAGATATCTTATTTCATCCCTTGATTAAAAAAAAAGGAAATGGTTCTAAGGGCAGTTTATGTAATATTCACCAAACATTTGCTGGTGATTAAGGATACCCAGTTATTTAAATACATGCACCAGGTAGATTCACCTGAAGTGAATATTTGAATAATCACACATACACATTTTTATTAAACTGCCCCCTGGTGCTTCATAACTGAAACTATACACTGTATACTAGACTATTTGTTATCCCTCTCCTATTGAACATCTATTCAAAAATACATTGAAGAGGCATGGCTGTTAATTGATTTGCACCATTATTATGACACTTTGCAGTGGCCCATAATTGAAAGTGGACCTTTCAGCCTTCAATAATACATTCCTGACATTTCACAATATACAAGAACAGTATTATTATTTTTCAAAAAGCTGTACCTTTCATTGAAAGCAGGATTTATAGTCAAGTGCCTGTGCCTAGTACGAGATGATGTCATCAGTCTCTTATCAGATAGAAGGAAGTATTTACTCAGCTTCCTCTTCCCTGGTCCTTTGTAACTAGGTCCTTCCCTGGTCCTTTGTAGCAAATCACTAGGTTAGAGGTTGAGGGAGAAGGGGATGTATATCAGACGTTTTGTAAACAAGGCTAAGAACCGCAGAGGCATCATCTTTTACATGATTGTGTCATCTCTAAACCAGCATCTTAGTCTAGGAAGTAGATGCTGATCTTGGATGATATCTGAACAAAGTTGGTGCTGCACACCTAGAGAGAAAAGCAGCTGAAGGCACAGTCAGCTAAAGTATTGTGAAAGATACTAAATACCTGTAATTTCAAAAATTGTACACTACTTAGCGAGCTTGTACTAAACATAAAAAACATATCTAAAGGTAGCTCCAATGTAATTGCCAGTTTTGCGTTTGATCACAAAATTAGGGTTTAGTATGTGGGCAATATCAAGTCCTTTCAGGTCAAACTTAAACAATTTAAGAAGCCACACACGACATGACCCTTTAGTCAATCAATTTAGTGAGTTATTATTCAATTTCAGTCTTAAAGTTGAATGCCCATGGTGGAACTTTGACCATCACTTCTGATTGATGCGTCAGAGAATCAAAGATAAAATAAATTGATTAACCTGGTTTCCTATCACACTCCAAAGGCATGCTGGTGGGTTAGTTGTCTCCTGTCTAAATTGCCCCCAGTATGTGTATGTATGAATGTGAGCTAGGGACCTTAGGTTGTAAGCTCCTTTGGAGCAGGAACTGATAACCTGATGGAACTGATGTGAATGCAATATATATATATATATATATATATATATATATATATATATATATATATATATATGGGAAAAGTGATGGAAAATCTTTCCAATGGGGACAGAGGCAGGAACAAAAATGAATTTTATAGGGTTCAAAATTATAGGAAATATTCCCGGTTAGGTCATAGACGAGAATAAAAGAAAACAAAAAAACTTCAAAACAAAAAAATATGTAAATAAATAAAGGTTCACTTTAAATTGGGTTTTAGCATTTTGGGTTATGCTGTTTGTCCTGTCCAAACTGGGATAGGGAGGAAACATGTATAACATTGATAGACACTGTGGGGGTTATTTAGAGTGCAAAATCTCATGCAACTCTGCATAGAAACCATAGAAATCAGCTTCCAGTTTTTATTGTCAAAGCTTAATTAAACAAGCTGAAGTTAGAAGCTGATTGGCTACCAGCGGCACTGATTGCGAGTGCTCCAGTTTTAGTAAATCAACAACTTAATGCTTATATAATTCTAAATCTAGCCATACGTGGCTCAGCTTTATTTTTTCATTCAGCCAGTAGGCTGAATGAAAAAAAACTGAACCGATTCCCTCATCTACATATTCAAGGTGGATGAGGAGATCCTCCCTGCCGTGTCATTGTATCCTGACAGCCGGACCGCGCACTGTAAAAAAAAAAAAAAGACATAGATCACTGCTGCCGTCAATTAGCTGAGTTCACTGGTTGAAGCAAAATTTTCCAACAAAATTATTAGACTGACTCACGATTAGGAACAGCCATAGATGGATTGAAATTTGGCTGGTCCCTGCTGAACCAGCCAATTTTTAATCCATCTACAGTCAGTATAACTAAATGCAAAATGTTTTTTTTTTTCAGTTTTGGAGAGTGGAGTGAGATTAGAACACTTGTTAGTTTTTATTGCTGTCTGTGCCCCCATTGAGGATATTCACCCTTTCTGTTTGTCCTGGTTACCATTATCATTGAAAGTGAAAGCAAAAGAAAAGTGCTGGTGACCTGGGGTTCTCCAAGGAATTCCTTTAATTTGACAGGGTTTTCCCTCACTTCCTGTTTGGCTATGGGACAGGAAGTGATGGCAAATCTCCTCAATGGGACACAGATGGCAAACATAATATGATAGGGGTTATAACTAGGGTAGTCACCAGGTTCTGTGGCTGATAAAGGTGGTAAGTAGTCTCATTTAGTGCCTTATTTGCATTAAATCAGCCTCAGAACCTGTGTAATTAATGTGTTTGAGTTTAAAGGGATAAGGTGGCAACCCTAGTTATAACCCTCCCTTGCATTATCCCAGGGTTAGGCAACCTTAAAGAGGTGAATATCTACCTGAACAACATGGGAGAAGTCAAAGATCACCGGGCACAATGTTGCCTCCTTACACCTGATTTAAACCTCTAATTGCCATAATACCAAATCACAGTTGCATGCATTGCACAGCAATCGTGGGTTTAAATTAGGTGGTGAGTAGGCAACATATTGCCTCCTCACTACCTGTCAAACACACTTGGATCACTGTTCAGAGGAGCAGCTGTGCCTGCTACACTTATGAATGAGCCCTTAGTTCCATTTGGCAGCAGCACCCTTAGTGCTCATTCACATGTAAAATTAGGGGGTTGTAAAACCCTGTGGTTGTGGTTTTACCAACCCCAAACACTACCCCTTTTAGCTGCTGAGGCAGCAACCAAAGGGTTACACATGCCGCAGCTGGCGTTAAACCCCCTGCTGCTTTTAATGGGTACTTCATTTGCCAATCAGGACCCATTCGTGTAAATCAGGGCAACTGTTCAAGCGCCCCACAACTGCATGCTCCTGCGGGTTCCAAGGGCTTAAGGCAGGTGGTGAGAAAGCAACACAACACTGCCTTATTTTACCCCTTGTTTGCTGTACTGCACAAGGTTGCAGGTAACTTGCAAAGTAGCCTCATTCACTTGAATGGGTCATGCTTAGCAGGTGCTATAACCACCAACCATGACAGGGCGTAAATCTCCTGCTGTGACATTTGTACACCCCTGGCCACTGTAGCTAAAGTTGGTGCGGTTGGGTGGGGGTGGTTAAAACACATCTTAACTATGGGTTTTTTGCCACCCCTCAAACGTAAATAAACTCTTACTATTCCGAGCCCCCTGTAAGGCTGCTTTCACACTGATGTGCTGCAGTTTACCCACACCACAGGTGCAGCACAGTGCATCTGTGACTTTCCTGGGTTAGCTGGGCTTTGCCATAGACTTCTGTTATATCCTGCAGATGTAGTGCACTTTCTGCAGGATATAACAGAAGTCTATGCCCCCTGGCTCTCTCCCGTGTTACCGGAGCCAGTGCTATACAGGAAACATTGGCTCTGCTTCCTCTAGTGCTGACTCTGTTCTTCACACTGAGGCTCGGGGATGGTGGGTCGAGAACCCGCGATCTGTGCTTGACGACCCACCATCCCACAGTAGGAGATATTGGGCCACATTAGAGTGTGCCAGCGGTTGGGCACCCCTGCTGTAAGGCATGCATTGTGTGTTTCTGTGTGAGAGGCCTCCACTCCTCAGCAGCTGGGAAGGTCATCCTGTTTGTGGAGGATGAGGAGGCCACATGGGAGAATAAGCCCTGGCAGCATTACTTCACCCATCCATATGAAGCAATGGATGGACAGACACCCTATACCATTGCAGGAGGGGGAGGGGGTCACATGCATCACCAGAGACAGACAGGTCACTGATTATAGAGGTGCACAGGGGATGATTTCTTCCATGTTAGTGCTGTGCCTCTATAATGACACTACGAAGCAGAGCAGCTGCCTGAGTTGCATGCAGCAGAGGCATTCCCTGCATCCCTCCTAGATGTGCACGTTTCATCCCAGCCAGCAGCACCAGCGCCCACTAGAGGTTATAACATTAGATATAACATTATAACATTGTTACAGAGGTATTTATAATACAGCACAGGAAACTGAGACTAGGAGACTAGAAAAAAAGAGTAGGTAAACCTGTTGCTGAGCATGCTAGGCAGCAGTGTGCACTAGGTGGCTGCCTAGTTTGCCTAGTGGTAGCACTGGCCCTGCCCATAGTAAACCGCAGCACATCAGTGTGACCTGAAGATCTCTTCTTTCCTGCTGCTAGCACCACTCTGGAGACTGCTAGCTCGGATAAGAGGTGAGGTATCACTTTGCATGGGACAGGAGCCAGCACTACACAGGAGGCATCAGCTTATATGTCTCTTGCTCCCTACTACAGATCTAATTTTACAAGTAGTCCCTCTGCATTGCACTCTGATGTTAAATGTGTTAACTAGGGAGTGATTCTAACTGGGGCGAGGGGACTGATGAGGGGAGGAGACTGATCGGTGTTCCTATATACCAGGAACACACGATCTGTCTCCTCTCCTCTGACAGACACAGATCCACGCTCCTGCTCCGTGACAAGCAATCGCGGGTGCCCGGCGGACATCGCAGCCCCTGGGCACGCGCATCGGTTCCCAAGTGACAGGACGGGCTCGCACGCCCCCTACAATGCTGGAAAGCCGCGGACGCCATATGACGGCCGCCCGGAGAGACAGATTGTTCCTGCGGCCGTCATATTACAATGGCTGGGATGGGAAGTGTTTAAGTAAGCTGAAAGTGTATATGGTACCAGGAAAATAATGGTTGTACTTATTATTTTATATAGCACTGACTTTTAAATAAATATTGAATCAAACAAGAGAAACCACATGTGGGCTGACTGATAAAAGAGCTGCTAAACATACAGTACACAGTAATTTATTTAGTTTTTCTTTCAATATGTGCTTGAAGTAATTTTCTTATTAGTTATGGTTTTCAAACCTAGGTTACGTTTTTTGTGAAGTAAAGGCAACAGTAAATCTCTCTTCTCACCCCCCACTGACCTAACTGTGAACTCTTGAGTGACAGACAACAGTGAACAGCTAACTTCTACCAGTTCATGATGGATATATTTTGACAAATAGTACTTTAGTTTTTGTTAAGGTTCCAGCAAGTTAACTTTCAAACTCAAAGCTTCTCTGTGAAATAGAGCCTGAACTTATTCACAATAATGTAAAATATCCCTGAACTGATCACATTTTAAAGCTTTAGGTGTTTTTAAGAAGTTATATAAACTAATATGTGAACACATTAAAGCATTTCCCACCTCTTTTTCCTATCGATTGGGAGTAGATAAAATGATTAGTGCTTAACCCATTTGGTGTGATCATTTCACTTAAGCATTAGCTGTGAAATGTTAATCACAACTTTAATTCATCTCACATTAGCATTTTGATTAACTCGGCACTAGCCGCTATACTTGAAGTCTTATAGTCACAGATAGATGTTAGGGATGACTTTTTCATTAATTAGGTTTGTTAGAGAGCAGCTGATCTTCCCTTCAACAGTTGCAAGAGAAATTATTATACAAATACATATTAAGATTTGATTTCTTGACATAGTACCTTTTTTATCCATGAAATGTTTGAATTCTAAGCGAGTACCTGGTTTTATATTATTGAAATGATTTTTTTACTCTTTGGAGAGAACATTTTCACATTATGGTAAATGAACGAAGGGCGCCAAAAAGCCCACCACTAAAATACTGTGAAATATTTTACAAAGGGCTTTTAGGTAATTCTTGGTTCATTTTGAGTTCCCGTCATAACCTGTCTGGTGTTCTTAAGAGACTTCTAACTTCATAAGACCTACCTCCTAGAAGCCATGCATCCATGTTACTATTGCGACCTAATAAAACCAAAAAGCCATATGCAAGCTGATGAATCTTGATATATTTTGAGCTTTATTTGTACTGTATGCCAGAAGTTGTAAATGTATAGTTGACCCTTTTCACACCACCTACCCCTAAAATTAAAGAAGGATTGGATTTCTGTGAGCACCTTTTGCAACACATCAGGAAAAGATGTTGTTTTTTTGGGCTAAAAATGTGAGATGATCCCCTATTGCTTTCTAAGGATAAGCTTGCTATTAAAGTCATTTTTGTGATCAGGCGTTCACCCAGTAAAAGTAAAATAGAACTTTAGAGACTTTGAGCAGAAGATTTAGAAGCTTTTGTTTATCAGTATACTGAAGACCAGATCTTGAGTGGCAGTGCATGTTGGCATAGTGCCTGGGAGCCAAGAGGCCATACAGTTTTTAGTTTGCTGTTTAGATTCTGGAGGTCCACTGTTGTTTTTTTTTTTTTTTAAGTATATGTGTACTATCCAGTAGGCTAGTGACTTTTGTTACGGTAGTATAAAAAGATAGATAATGGCCCCTTTAGATATTAAAATACTACAGAAGGTATCATCCTTAATTTAACAATACATTATACAAATGTGAACATGGGACTTTCTATACACCTCCAAAAGTAAATGCACACTTTATAAAAAAAACTTTACATTTTTATTGTATACAAAAATATTAAATCATGGTTAACCCATGTAATATAAAAGACATTACATAACATATGTGCAAGGTCATCAAATGATATCAGCACATCAATTCTAGGACATTCTGCATATAATGCCACAGGTAAGTTGTAATAAGTTTGATGCGTTTTTCAAAAAATACTTTTTCCTGTGGACATTTTTGACCTTTTTTGTATCCACATCTGACACAATGTATAATGAAACTAAAAATGAACAAAATATACAAATTGGTGTCATAAATCACCATATTTGTATAATACAGTAATTACAAATATGGGTTCAACCAAATATAGAAATAATTAGTAGCAATGCATGTTGGCATAGTGCCTGGGAGCCAAGAAGCCATACAGTTTTTAGTTTGCTGTTTCGATTCTGGTGGTCCACTGTTATTTGTTTTCTGAAGTATGTGTGTACGATCCGGTAGACTAGTGACTTTTGATATATCATTCCAGTATAGTGCAGTGACAAACATAGCAAAAGAAGATGTATCGGTCTGGTCTATGCAAAGTAGATACGTAGGAGATGTATAAGATAACTAATTGAACAACCTTATATTTTTATTATTTTATTTATTATCATTTTTACTAATCTGCATTTTAAAAACCTCATACTTGTCATTGTTGATATAATGGTCCCTGTGCCAACAAATTTAAGTGTCATGGGACTTGTTGCATTGGCCCCACCCCAGCTACATTTCTTTACAGACGCATACTTATGCTGTACACGTTCCCTCCAGCCAGATTTCATGTGTTCAGGCTGTTAAGAACTAGAAGTCATATTGCTTATGGAACCCTGGGGTAATTTTACACACTTGACTCCTCAGTTACTAAATAACCTGAACGAAATGTTAAAAAAGACCATCAATAATTAACCTCATCTATGTAAAATAAACAGTTACTTGTGAGAAAACACCTACATGCCCCACCAAAACATCACAGAGAAAGGTGTAAATATGGACGGCTTCTGTTATGCACAACCTAAACATAAGGGCATAAAATCTTTTTATCCTTTCTTACATGTTCTTGAACACTGCTTTGATGTGACACAGTGGCTGTATAACAAGGGCTTGTAAAGCAGAGGGCTACAAGAAATGTGAATAAAGGTTAATGAAGTGCAAAAATCCCTAAATTATTATACAGCAAGTCTTTCAAAATACTTTCATGTGGTGAAAGTGAATACAAGTATGTATTTACCTCAAGTTGTGAATTTCAGAAAATTGTTGTAATGTTTGGAACACGTGCTTTTAAGAAACATTCCCTGGAAAAAAAGATTCCAGCACCAGGGACATGCTCACCCGAGTACGGCTCGGGTGAGCACATTACTGGATCCTGGGGCAGGCGAGTGTGTGTTTTATTACAGGTTTTGTAGCTGCTGACTTTTAATAAACACAAAAGTCACTTGAGCTCCTCTTTAACATCTTGTTGACCATGTATTGCATATACTGTATGTGGTGGCAAAGGTTGGAATAAAGGGTCAGCTTCTGCGCATGTTCATCCATGGCAGCCTGAGGTTGTGTGCTGAGAGTGCACTCTTCGCACACTGACAATGAGCCCTTGGTCACAACTTCTCATCTGGGTAAGCTGGATGGGCTCCCGATCAGGTGACTGCTGTGAGACTCAGTCGTAGTGGTCACATAATAGATGAGCCAGCATGAAGGGTTTAAATTCAATATCTACATTAAGGTATAATACACTTTAAGGTCTCTTTAAAATGGGCACCTCCATTTAGCAGACTCCACTTGTTCAGAGGGGGATCAGCGGAGCTGAGCAGGCAGATGACAAGGCCCATCTCTACTCACTGTGCAGAGTGGAGACGGACAAAGTCCCGCTATCCTCTGTGAGGAAATCGGGTTAAAACGGACCACCAGTCCGTTTTCATCCGATCCCCCAGACCGATGGAAAATAGGACCACCATCCACCTGGATTTTGTTGGCAGGATTGAATCGGATAGCAGCGAACATCTGCCGATCAATAGGGAAGAGTGCAAAGTCCGATCAGGTCCGCCTGAAACACCGACAGGCGGGCCTGAGGACAGCCCATGTGAAAGGGGCCTTAGTGTTACATAGGCTGAAAAAAGACATCCTTTAAGTCCATCTAGTTCAACCAAAAATAAATAAATAAAATAACTAAATAGAGCAACTCAATTTACACAATCCTATACCCACAGTTGCCTACAGTTGATCCAGTAAAAAGGCAAAAAAAATCCTATAAAGCATGGAAATTCCTTCCTTATCCCCATAAGACAAATATTCCCAGAGTGAGCAGAGCACATTGCGGCATCCATCAGACCCATGCGCTTTACTTCCCAGGGCCAGGACACAGGAAGATATAAAATCACTTGTGCTCTACTCAAGCTGGGAATTGGTGTGCGTTCTACTGCCATGGGAGACAGAACTGGAAGCTGGGACCCGGAAGTGACGTCACTGGAGGGTGCCTCACGGCAGCAATTATGTCACCACTATGGCAACGATTTTTCTGATATGTACTTAAGGACTTTTATTTGATTCATGGATTTTATTTATATGTTATAATTATCACTGCAATACTTTGATCTTATTGGATGTTGCACACTTTGATATGCAATTTACACCTGCACTTTTGCATTAAGGCGGTGTTGTTTTTAAGGATGTGATATGGTTTGTTTGTCATGTTTGTATGTAGATTTATTTGACGCATGTAAGCACTATTTACACGAAGCAGCATTTCTGCTTACCCCGTTATTTTACTTAGTAGTGACACTGACCCAAGCAAAATGCAAAACTGATTAAAAACTGTCGGAAAAGTGATGAGTAAGGAAACACAATGTCAGTGGCCTCCACCGGTAAAACCATTCTTGTTTTGAAGGTCATCCCATTGTTGCCCATCTAGTGCACCTGTTGTTAATTTCATTAACACCAAAGAAGCTAAAACTGATTAAAACGGAAGTAAACCCATCCATAAAACAGTTTCATTTCTGGCACGTATCCTGGAAATGTAACACTCCCATTGGTTGTGCTCTCAACTAAACTGTCAAATCATCGAATGGCTGGTGTCATAACTGATCACATGTGCAGCATCATGGCAGTTGTAGATTAAACAGAGGCAAAGATGGCAGTTTCCTTGGCTGAAAATGATAGTGGGGTTTACTTACACTTTAACAACCCCCTCTGCTACTGAACTGACCAGATCAATATCCCAGGAATTTAATTGAATTGATTCTATACTCTGATTAAAAAAATGTTCCTTTAATTTATTTTAGCAGAGTGTGTATATATATATATATATATATATATATATATATATATATATATATATATATATAAAACCAAATTTTCTTGACATTCCAATACGATGCCCATATATAGAAATCTGACTTTGCACTATACAAATAGTGACTTTCATTGCATTTATAGCAGGGTTCTCAAAACCACGGCCCTCCAGCTGTTGCGAAACTACACATCCCATAAGGCATTGTAAAACTCTGACATTCACAGACATGACTAGGCATGATGGGAATTGTAGTTCCTGAACAACTGGAGGGCCATAGTTTGGAGACCCCTGATTTATAGGTTTAGAGCCTTCTGTGACACTGCTATCCAGAACCCAGAGCTGCCTCAGAGAGCTCTGAAACAGCTAGACGGTGCAGTCTTGTCACCATTGTCCATAGTTTGTTATGAGCACAATGACATGACACAATTGTTGGATGTTAACAAAAAGTTTGCTACAGTTGGTAACCAGCTACTGTTCTGTGAGCACAATTATGGTAATTCAGATAGCAAAGGCGATGAGCAAGTCCCTTTCCTGCTGCCCCAGAAACCGCTACATGATAATGCTATGGAAAAAGGTACTGATACTGGTAATATGGGATAATCTTATTTCCAAGTCTGCACCTGATAGAGGTTCACTCTAAGCATGTTCCTGAAATGTTGTAGCACATGAGATACTTTCTGCAGGTGCAAAACACTAGATCACTTGGTATTTATAATTTTAAATAAATGGAGGTAGCCATTTTTCCCACTAATTCTACATGCTCTCAGTCATGAAAAGGATGTATAATGTAGTGTAAGTCAATGAATAGCAAAGATTTATCAAATTTGTCTTTATGTTAAGTTAAAAGTAATACTTAAAGATACACGTACATTATATTTCCTTGTGAAGATAGGTGCAGTGATTAAAATTATTTTGCCAAAATTAATCAAAATATATAAAGAACATTAGAAAACCAAAAAGATAATAACCTCATAAAAAGCAGTACATTTTGCTACGTCGTATATCCCCCAGTGTTTATGACTGTCAGTAACACAATGTTATTTGCCAGTTGTTTTTTTTTTTCTCTACTTTCCTATAACTCATTTCTAGAAGTACATAAACCAGTGGGTTGTCAAAAAATGCTAATTTAGAAATAGAACAAAATTAAGCCCCCTGTATGCATTATGTCGCTTGTAGAAGTCTATTAAAGTAAGTAAGACTGCAGCTGAGCCTTTCTTTCTGTTCAGATTTAAGTTAGCTGGACAGTAGCTGGGAAGCTAATTGTAAATCAAACTGAAGTTCATGACACTCCCTGCTATTCATTAGGACACCGGCTGATACCAGAATTGATCAAGCCTAGCTGCAGTATGTCAGCAGGTCTCCCTTGACAACTGAAATCAACTTCATTTGTTAGCAATGAAAATAATAACAGTTGTATTATTTACACAACAGTGACAACTGATCTGTACATTTCTGAAGGAAATGTATATTTGGACATAGAGAAATATGTTACAGCATTACACACAGTAGTAAATATTGTATTTAATTCCAAATCTAGTATCTTGAAATTATTTATGTATATAGCAGTGGATTTCTGTCTTTTTCAGTTCTAAACTTTACAAAGATGTGGTGCCTATATAATATACTATGGTATAGTGCCTTTTCTAAAAATATGTTTGAAGTAACATTTATCAGAAAGTTACCATTCCATATTTTGATCACTGATTTATGTGTAATAGCAATGGACCAATAGAAGTATACAATTGGTTCTGATGGATCTATTCTAAAGTGATTCCTCCATAAAAGAGGCAAATCTGTGATTGAAGCCTAGTGTAGGTGGAACCCATTCTGGTCCTAGGCTGCTATCTCTCTGACAGCGACACAAGGAATTACTCACCAGATAGTTTGTTCTTGGCTGTGTACAAAGGAGTGCCTGATACAAAATTCCCTCTCACTTAACCACTACAATACAGGGCACTTTCGCCCCCTTCCTTCCCAGCCCAAATTTCAGCTTTCAACACTCTCACGCTTTCAATGACAATTGCGCGGTCATGCTATGCTGTACCCAAATGAAATTTTTATCATTTTGTTTGCACAAATAGAGCTTTATATTGGTGGTATTTATTCACGACTCTGTTTTTTATTTTTTGCAATATAAGCGAAAAAATGGTGTAAATTTGGAAAAAAAAACAATATTTTCTTCATTCTATTTTAAAAGAAATCCAATAAAATCGAATTGTGTCATGAATTTAAGCCAAAATGTATTCTGCTACATGTCTTTTGTAAAAAAATTTCCGTTAAGTGTATAATAATTGGTTTGTTTGTGTGATCACGGACATATGTACGCAAATGATCATGTACAGATGTGTGCAGGTGATCTCGGACATATGTGTGCAGATAATCATTGGGACATGTGATTTTAGTGGGACATATGTGGGGGACATGTGTTTTTATTTATTGGGGACATGTGTTTTTATTATTGGGGACGTGTGTTTTGGGGACATGTGTGGGGACATTGTGTTTACACTGTGTTTTAGACTAGGTTGGTGATCAGTGAGTAAAAAGCTGTAAAAAAAACAGCTCATACTCACTGATCACCAGCCGGCTGCAGCGATCTGTTCTCCTCTCCTCAGCGACAACTTCCGTGTGAGGAGAGCCGATTGCCTAGCAACCGGCTATTTGTTTACATCACATGACAGCTGTGATTGGACATGGCCGTCATGTGATCAGGAGGGCCAACCACAGAGCCCTCCTACCGATCCGAGATGCACCGTGTCCGGGTGACACAAGCGAATTGGATCGCACTGCTGTGCGGGCACACGCGCGTGCGATCCACCTACTTCTGAAGGACGTTCAGGAACGTCTAGTCAGAAGTATAGAGCTCCCACCAGGCCGTATATTTACATTGGCCGGGTGGGAAGTAGTTAATGGATTTTTGAAACATTTAATAGTTAGGATTATCAAATCAAGCCAACATGTTTCAGTGGGAAAAAACTTCCCCCTTCTTCAGGGCTTGAGCAGCTGGCTGCCTACAGTGCTCTTAGGAGATGCCAGTCTTCATCAAGCCTTAAAGCCACTATAGTATATTCATGCCATCCCCTCTGTTAAATAACGATATGTGTCCCAATGTCTGTGTTATATAAAAAAAAATGCAGATTTCTACCTTATATCAGAGCGTCTCCTGGTGCTTATGTGACCCTTCACCACTCTCCTCTCCCAGGCTGACAGCTGCAGTGGGAGGGGCCGAGAACTCCCATCAATGGCAGTTGGGAGTAGAGAGAGCCGAGGAGTCACATGAGCGCTGGGAGAAGCTCTGATATAAGGTAGAAATCTACAATTTTTTTTTATACAGCACAGACACATCATTATTTAACAGAGGGCATGGCATGAATATACTATAGTTATTATTGCAGCAGGAGGGGAGGGGGCAGGCACTGTCACTAGCTGACAGGTGGGGAGAGAGAGAGGAGGACAGAGGAGAGCTGTGGCTGATGGAGGCACGTAAACTTACCGTGGTCAGTTTACAGTGGAGAGGGCAGAATCAGCCAGGTATTTCAGGTTATACAGGAGACCAAATTACACAGCACAACCACTGTGCTGTATCACATGCTTTAAGGGAACAGGATCCTTTTTTATTTTATTTTTTAAGGTAACAAACACTTTAACACAGCTCCCTTTGTGTGTTCTGTTTTAACCACTTAAGGACTGAGCCTCTTTCTGAGATTCTGAGACATTATACATTTTTTCCTAACACCCTTTGCAATACTTTCTGTCACACCGTATTTGCGCAGCGGTCTTACAAGCGTACTTTAAAGTTAGCCCAATTTTTTTTATTTTGTGAAAGATAATATTACACTGAATAAATTGATACCCAACATGTCACGCTTTAAAATTGCGCCCGCTCGTGGAATGGCAACAAACTTTTATCCTTAAAAATCTCCATAGGTGACTTTTTAAAAATTCTACAGTTTGCATGTTTTCAGTTACAGAGGGAGGTCTAGGGCTAGAATTATTGCTCTCACTCTACCGAGCGTGGCGATAACTCACATGTGTGGTTTGAACACCATCTTCATATGCAGGCACTACTCACTTATGCTTTCACTTCTGCATGCGAGCTCAGTGAAACGGGGCACGTTTAAAAAAAAAAATATATATATATATATATATATATATATATATATATATATATATATTTTTTTTTTTTTTTTTTTTTTTTTTTACACTGTTCTTTTAAAAAAAAAATTGGATCACTTTTATTCCTATTACAAGGAATGTAAACATCCCTTGTAATAGAAAAAAAATCATGAGAGGACCTCTTAAATATGAGATCCAGGGTCAAAAAGACCTCAGCTCTCATATTTACACTAAAATGCAATAAAAAATGTGTCATTTAAAAAAAAAATGTTTTGATGTTGCTTCCACCCTGCAATGGTATGGAGATGGGTGAGTCTTCCCCTCATTAACCCATCAAAGCTGGGAATCTTCTGAAAAGTTTGTTAAAATCCCTGCATTGTACATTAATCAACCAGAGGGGATAGATTTTTTTTTTGTCAAAAAAAAAGGGGGGGGGGTTACTTTTTTAAAGCTTGTTTAAATAAAAGGACATGCATTGTTTGTGAATGACGCATTGAAGAAGAACTCCAGCCAAAAATATGTTTCAATTCAGATGTCTTCAGTCAGATTGCCAGCATCATTCACCACACTTCTGGGCCAAGTGATTATGGACAGTGAAAGGAGATGCAGAACCATGATGAGCTAATTTCTCTACAGAGAGAACTGCATTCATTTTTGCCTTTTAGCTGGTTTGAGTTCAGCTTGAAGGGGAGCTACACAGGAACAGGAACTGACAGGAGCAGTCAGCCTGTCAGCTTTCAAAGCAGATCTGATTTGAAACTCCATGCAAGTCTATGGGTGGATCTGATCATAACCTCTAGTTTCTAATTCTCTAGTCAGACCCGTTTGCCTCCAAGTTTGTCCAGATTCAAAAAAAACATGGAAAGGGTCTGCATTCTTTTCTATTTTTGCAAACCTAAATGTAAGGCATCAGAGGTAATCTGATGTAAAGGAATGCCAATCAGTTTACATATAATGGTAGATCCAATATGGGTCTGGAAAGCGCCATTTTTTTTATGGTGCTAAACACTGAACAGACATGGATGTCGCATACAAAACATCAGATCCATTCTACACCTATTCAGCAGGGGATCTTATTCATGGATCTTTGATTGAATGGACCGGGTGGCACTGTGGTCTTATCGGGCATAGAGATGTAAGAGGAAAAAAAAAAGAGAACAGCATAAGTTTTTTAAACTGTGCTATTTCATAGCCAATTTTTTTTCTTTATAGCTAGATTTGCATCCAGGCTCACAGTGGCCTTGAATGTACTTATAAAAGGGAATGAAATGAAAAGCTCAGTAATGAATGTTATACTGCATAGTCCTTTCAGTATGCTCCCTGTGTATTTTGCAGCAACTCGGAGCTTTCAAAATCAGTTCTGTTAGTGGGTGGTGCGGTTGCTTATGTACGTACTTCTGAAATCGTGACACACAAGAATCGCATGCTCAGAAAATCCCTCAAAGAAAATCTGCAAAAATCGACATTTGACAAAAGCAAGGACTGGTTTCACAGTTCTTACAATTGTAGACACAATAAGTATAAACTGGTAATTTTAATGAATTATACATTTTCTTTCTGCTTTGAACTGCTGTATGAATTATTTGTATGTGAATTGGTGCTTTGCCATTGCAGGGCAAAGCAACAGGTTCTCTTAACTTGCTCCATCCCCAGCAGCACATACTTATTTTCCCTGAGCTTCCATATTGCTCTGTTCAGACCACAAGAAGCAAGGAGAGGAAGCCCGTTGTAAGCTCGAAATTACATCTAGAGTGTACAAAAGGCTATGGGCCTCCTCCTTTGCTTTCATAACAATGTTGGTCCATCCATCCAGCACTAGTGCTGTCTTGTCTTTCTAGTATATCAGGTGCTTTTAAACTCACGTGTTAAAGTTCCTGAATCAGCCCACCCATAATCAGCCATATATTTGCGCACAATTCAGACAGTTCTAATATACTCTATAGTCTGACTATATAGGCATTAATATCTGATACCAAGCAGGGACAAGTCTCTAAAATGCTTATCATCCTTAACAGATGATTAAACATCCTCTTTTATCTGTAGAATAGACAAATGCATTCACCATACATATGATGCAATTAAATGCCACCTAGATCGAAGAGAAAAGTCCTGTTAAGTATTTGATTGGTAGTTAGATTTGAATAATAACAGGTTTTTTTAGGCTACCAAATTTTTGTGCAAGTGTCCAAAAATGTGAGAGTGTAGTACTCATTATAAGGTATGGGTATGATTTATGATTTTCATACCAGTGACAAGCCACATCTGATTGCCTTCAGCCACAACCAGATTACAAACTAAACCTGAGTTTGAAAATCTCACTTCACATTGTAGATTTCACGTCCATGCATCCTATTATATCACTGGACTGATTCTACGGTTGTTGAGAATTTGTGTAATTTAATTGAAACAGCTCTGCGTGTGTAAACAGCCCCTTTGTTGGAAGAAGCTTTCACTGTTTAGTTTTGTCTTAAGTAACCACAGCCTGCTGTTTGTCTGTAAAACATTAGATTCAATGCAAAGATTAAAAGGGAATACTCAACACAATTCCTTTGGTGGGCAGTGAAACATGTAGGTTATATATACCTTATGACTGGTTTATTAAGCAGTACTGTTTGTTAGGCAAACAAAAAGAACTTGTCTTCTTAATGTTCATAAGGTCAGAAGTGCAAAATCCATGAGTGATATTTCACCTTAACATTTTACAATTCTGTTCGATGTTTTAGAACCAAACCAAGGCAAGTTTGTCAAACTTGTGAAGGTACACTACAAAAGTAGGAATTTAACGGAAACCTACGAATTATTGGGTATACAAACTGCTGAACTTCTTCTTAACGGATTCCCGACCGCCTCACACAGATATACTGTGGCAGAAGGGCAAGTACAAGCAGAATCACGTATCTGTACGTTGCCCTTTAAGAGGCAGCTTGCGGGCGCGTGCCCTGCTGGGAGCTTTGTGAGCGTTGATTGCAGGTCCCGTGGGCTCAATGTCTGCGGGGATACCTGCGATCGTCTCACGGAGAGGAAGAACAGGGAGATGCTAATGTAAACAAGCATTTCCCTGTTCTGCCTAATGACACTGTCACTGATCACAGCTCCCTGTAATCGGGAGCGGTGATCAGTGTTGTGTTACACACAGCCCCCCCACAGAATCACTCCATAGGACACACTTAACCCCTACAGAGCCACCTAGTGGTTAACCCCTTCACTACCAGTCACATTTACACAGTAATCAATGCATTTTTAATTGCACTGATCGCTGTATAAGTGTGAATGGTCCCAAAATCACACCAAAAGTGTCCGATCTGTCCGCCATAATGTGGCAGTCACGATAAAAATCGCTGATCGCTGCCATTACTAATAAAAAAAAGTTATTAATAAAAATGCCATAAAACTATCCCCTATTTTGTAAATGCTATAACTTTTGTGCAAAACAATTAAATGCCTATTGCGATTTTTTTTTTATTTTTTTTTTTTTTACCAAAAATATGTAGAATACATATTGGCCTAAACTGAGGAAAAAACTTTAGCAAAAAGTAAAAAATAATGCGTTTTTTTCAAAATTGTCGCAATTTTTTGGTTTATAGCACAAAAAATAAAAACCACAGAGGTGATCAAATACCACCAAAAGAAAACTCTATTTGTGAGAAAAGGATGGATGTCAATTTTGTTTGGGAGCCACGTCGCATGACCGCGCAATTGTCAGTCTAATCGACGTAGTGCAAAATCGCAAAAAGTGCTCTGGTCTTTGGCCAGCCAAATGGTTCGGGGCTTAAGTGGTTACATTTTCACCTGCCTGGTTGTCTGAGTTCTCCATCCTCAGACACTTATGTCACTGAGTTAGAAAAGGTATGCAGATTGGGAGTTACATCTTTATAAGAAATCTATCCATCCATCCATCTCCTGCTATTAGTCTTTATCTACTTTGTGCCCATCCATGGTAGTTTTACCTTAAACCTATTCCTGTATTTAATTCAAAGGGTAACTTCACCTTCATGGGAAAAAAAATATATAGTATATAGAAATGCTACACAAGCCACAAGCCATATTGTAATTTAATGTTTCCATGTACAGCACTGTAATTTTCTGTAAAATTCAATTCAACGTGGCAACCTGAAAGTGTTATGAACACTCTTGGTGTATGGAACAACCCCAGAAATGTTTTTTCTTGTTTGATTGGCTTACTGATTTTCCCAGAAGTCTGCACTAAGATAAAAGTCAGATTTTAGGCATCCGCTGCAACATCATTTTCAGTTTTGGTGAGATACTCCCAAAGGGTTAAATATTTCTAATTGTGTGCATTTTCCTCATTATAACACAAAGTGCATCAGCTGCATAATAAATAAAAAGTCACTTCCATTCAGATTCACTCTTCAGACAAAAAAAAAGCTTTTTCTTCAGTGCAAAAATCAGTAGGAATCTGCCACAAAGTTTGTTAAAATCCCTGCAATGTACAATGATCTCCCAGAGGGATTTTTTTTTTTTTCAACAAAAGTGGGGATTGGTTCCTGTGGTTGTCCTTAAATGGTGTGACAATAGGAAGTGACGCTCCTAGTTCTGGCCAGTTCTTTTCATCTATTATTTAAAAATGTAGGGTTATCTGAGGTACTTATTGCATGTACAGGAAAGTTTCTGAATTGCTGAAATATCACCCTGTGTGAGTAGGCCTGACTATTTACATTTCTATGTAGTCTAGTGAAGAAATACATTACCAAGGATTTGTCTCTGTCAGCATCAGGCAAAAATGATTGGGATTCCGCTTAATTTTGTAGCAAAAGTTATTGTGAAGTGTTTTATATTGTTATTTGTATGCTGCTGGAAACTTCCAAACTCTGAATATTTTTTCTTCCTCACTCTGTTGCTCAGGAGTTAAGGCCCGTTTTGGAGCGATCGTCCGATAATCTATTGATTAGTACACAGCTTTTGAAAGCTGATCATGACAGTTTATGAGAAAATGTCCGAAGGGACAAGCACAAAATGTTTTCTTGTAAGATAACAGAACAAATGATTTTCATGTAATTAGAATAGTATTTGTATTCAAAAAATTGTGTGACCAAGATTGCGCATGTTGCGAAATGAAAGAATACATTACAGTTACAACACAATACATTACATCACTTCCGAAGTTCTATTCTTAACTTTAGTAACCTCTTCATTTTCGATATGAGACTAGCATGCAAAACAAAACAGAAAATCTTTTGTTCGATATTCTCATTGTGGTGTACTAGGCTTTAGGAGGGTCAGCTGTAGACGCAGGACTTGGTTAATTTACAAACTGCACAATGGGGTAGTTATGTACAATCAGTACTAAAATTGCATGCAACACATAAGAAATTTATAATACTGGGTATTTGATATCACGTGTTGCTTCTTTTATAGGCTATGTTGGATGCAGCAGCGCATCATGGCTGGCTTGTCACAGCTCTAAATATAACGTACTTGGTGCAGATGGTAGTTCAAGCTCGATGGATGCATGACTCTTGTTTACTCACTGTGCCAAACATTGAGAAACACCACCTACATCTGTTCAGGTGAGTACTGAACAACAAAATCTGTGTACTAAGTTAGGGATTCTAATAAAAAAATAAAACTTGATGTTGGTGTTGATTTTGTGAAAACTTGAGAAAAAATGTATACTTTTTGTTGACCCAATTATATTATAGGATTAATTTCCCCAGTGCAAGCTGCATAACTGCTTGACATTTGCTACTTCGGTTTTTCCTGTGCTCCAGTTATCAAAATAGACCAGACATATTCAATTCAAATATTTTTATGTATATATAACTTCATTAAATAAAAAAATAAAAAAATAAAAAAAAACTCACTTTATTACTCTCCTAATGAAGGCATCTAAAGGTGCAAAGCCACTTAGCTGGTATTACTTTCTGGTATTATTTCTCTCATAACAGAATAGAGCGTGAATTCAATTCACAGACATCACATTAGGACACAACAGTAATTCTGACCTGCAGAATGTGCCTTATCAGTGTGGCTGAAATGATAGTGTGAAATCAATGAGTATAAAAATGGAAAACCCTTTCAGTAATAGGTTTCTGTGTACAGTGATGTCAAATTAAGCCAATAGTAGAGGAAACTGGAAAATTGTTCAGTGATGGCAGCACAGCTGTTCTTAGGCCGTAGACCACTCCTACTAATCTACAAGAAGATTTGTTGCTTGCATGGCTTCAGTGAATTTTATAGTGAAGTGAAGAATATATAGTTTGAAAAGTATGTGTGTATATGTATGTTTTTTATATATATATATATATATATATATATATATAGTATGTCACAAAAGTGTTGTTTCACGCTTATGCAGCCATATTATTTTAGTTTTATTATTTTTACTTCCCTCCACCTAAAAGATTTCAGTTTGTTGTTCAACTAAATTTTCCAGTTTATAGGTCACAATAAAGGTGGGAAAAGTTCTGAAATTATTTTTTTTTTTACATCGCAGAAATCTGACATTTTAGCAGGGGTGTGTAGACTTTTTATATGCACTGTATATACAGTTCCTTAAAGTATTCATACCCCTTTAAATTTTCCACATTTTGTCACCACCAAAAACGCAAATGTATTTTATTGGGATTTAATGTGATGGACCAACACAAGGTAGCACATATTTGTGAAGTGGAAGGTAAATGATAAATTATTTTTCAAATTTTGGACAAATATGTGAAAAGTTTGGCATGCGTTTGTATTCAGCCCCCCCCCCCTTTACTCTTGATACCCCTAATACCCCTAACTAAAATCTAGTGAAACCAATTGCCTTCAGAAGTCACCTAATTAGTAAATAGAGTTCACCTGCGTGTAATTTAATCTCAGTATAAATACAACTGTTCTGTGAAGCCCGAGATAGGTCAGGGAAAAAGTTGTGGAAAAGTTTAAAGCAGGGTTAGGTTATGAAAAAATGTCCCAAGCATTGAACATCTCACAGAGCACTGTTCAATCCATCATCCGAAAATAGAAAGAGTATGGCACAACTGCAAACCCACCAAGACATAGCTGTCCACCTAAACTGACAGGCCGGGCATGGAGAGCATTAATCAGAGAAGCAGCCAAGAGGCCCATGGTAACTCTGGAGGACCTGTATTTCACGTTTGGACTGGATCAACTCCTCACATAGAGACTTTTAATTTATTTTTATTCGTTTGGACTGTATTTTTTATTTCTATGCAAGTTTTCAAGAATTGTCACACTTAAGGTGTTTTGGTTAAACTGTATGATGATGCACTAACTAGACTATTCATAACTTTGTTAAGCGCTACACTTTGGTTTGGTAACTCTGGAGGAGCTGCAGACATCTGCAGCTCGGGTGGGAAAAATCTGTCCACAGGGCAACTATTAGTCGTGCACTCCACAAATCTGGCCTATGGAGGTGCGACAAGAAAAAAGCCATTGAATGAAAGCCATAAGAAGTCTCTTTGCAGTTTGCAAAAAGCAATGTGGGGGACACAACAAACGTGGAAGAAGGTATTCTAGTCGGATAAGACCAATATTTAACTTTTTGGCCTAAAAGCAAAACATTATGTGTAGTGGAAAACTAACAACAAAATGTGGAAAATTTCAAGGGGTAAGAATACCTTTTCATGGCTATATATATATATATATATATATATGTATATATATATATATATATATACATATATATACTTTTATTGTTTGTTTTGTTTTGTTTTTCTTCTTAGAATTAATGTGATTAGCTTGTTTTAAATAATCTTTTAAATGTGTGTGGTGTGCACCTCAGGGCTTCTGAATTTACTTCCTGCTTCATAGTTCTACTTTAATTATGCTTTAAATGTTCTATTAATTTAGTATTTTTAGTCTGTTCAGACTGAGTAAAAACTGTAGACTCTGTGGCCAAGTGATTTTATCATAGCAGTCACTCAGCAGAGATGATGCCCAATCTTCATGGTGTACAGCCATTAGTTAAATAGTTCACAATCCGTATTTAACTGCAGTCATCAAAAAAAAGTAAACAAAGTAGTAAACAAATGTTTGCAATTCACATGTAAAAATACTTACTAATACTTACTAATAAGGAAATATTCCTTTGGTTTCATGGTAGTACTAAAGAGGACTACATAATCATCAGAAGTGTTTTATTTTTGAAACTGCACACACTCTACATTGGATGGTTTCCATCCATCAATACCAATGCCAAGATGTTTTAGAAGACAGTGGTGTTCAGCTTTTCACTGTATTTATTATTGTTCTTTTAATTGTTCCATTGATTGTTTTTTTTTTATTTTATATTATTGCCAATTGCACATTTTAATGCTACAAGGTTTGGGAGAGCAGTCAAATATCTCTAATAATAGCACAACAAAGGAAGCCTGTTCTATGTTTAGGAAATAAGAAAGAAATGCTTGAACTATAGAGCCATCACAAGTCCACGGGAAGTAAACACTGAGCCATATACAGAATAATTTAGTATCTGAGTGATAAAAAAGTTACAGCAGATAAGACATGTCCTTACATTCAATTGTACTGCTGTTAATATTACTTGCAACTAAAACCATAGGTTTATCAACACATAGATGTAAACAATATAGTACTCATGCAGAAGATCTGATTTTGTTTTATATCTGGGTTTTGTCATAAGGAATTGTTATAGGAATGCAAATATGTCCAGAAAATGCACATTCTGCTAATGTACAGTGCCTTGCAAAAGTACTCACTCTCTTGGCATTTTTCATGTTTTGTTGCCTCACAACCCGGAATTAACATGGATTGTTTGCAGATTTGCATCATTTAATTTACAGAACATGCCCACAACTTTGAAGATTTTTTTTTATCGAGAAGCAAACAACAAATAGGATAAAATGGCAGAAAAAGTCAACGTGCATAACTATTCACCCATCCAAAGTCAATACTTTGTAGAGCCATCTTTTGCGGCTATCACAGTTCACTTTCAATAAGTCTGGGATTTTTGCTCATTCCTCCTTGCAAAACTGCTCCAGCTTCTTCAAGTTGGTTGGTTTGCACTTTTGAACAGCAGTATTTAAGTCTGACCACAGATTTTCTATTGGATTGAGGTCTGGGCTTTGACTAGGCATTTCCAATACATTTGCATGTTTGCCTTTAAACCACTCAAGTGTTGCTTTAGCAGTGTTTTTGGGGTCATTGTCCTGCTGGAAGGTGAAGCTCCATCCTAGCCTCAAATCACACACAGTGTGGTGCAGGTTTTGCTCAAGAATATCCCTGTATTTAGCACCATCCCTCAACTCTGACCAGTTTCAGAGTCCCGACTGCTTAAAAACATCCCTGTAGCATGATGCTGCCACCACCATGTTTCACTGTGGGGATGGTGTTTTTTGGGTGATGTGTTGGGTTTGCGCCAGACATAGTGTTTTCTTTGATGGCCAAAAAGTTAAATTTTAGTCTCATCAGACCAGAGCACCTTCCTCCATGCATTTTGGGAGTCTCCCACATGCCTTTTTGCAAACTCAAAACGTGCCATTTTGTTTTTTGCGGAAAGTAATGGCTTTCTTCGGGCCACTCTGCCATAAAGTCCAACTCTGTTGAGGGTACAGATTATTGTTGTCTTAGGTACAGATGCTCCAGTCTCTGCTGCGGAACTCTGCAGCTCCTTCTGGTTTACCTTAGGTCTCTGTGCTGCCTCTCTGATTAATGCCCTCCTTGCTCGGTCCGTGAGTTTTGGTGTGCAGCCGTCTCTTGGCAGGTTTGCTGCTGTGCCATGTTCTTTCTATTTGGTTATGATAATTTGATGGTGCTCCTTGGGATCATCAAATATTTGGATTGTTTTTATAACCTAACCCTGACTTGTACTTCTCAACAACATTGTCCCTTACTTGTTCGGAGAGTTTCTTGGTCTTCATGGCAATGTTTGGTTAGTGGTGCCTCTTGCTTAGGTGTTGCAGCCTCTGGCCTTTCAAAAAGGTTTGTATATGTAATGACAGATCATGTGACACTTAGATTGCACACAGGTGGACATCATTTCACTAATTATGTGACTTTTGAAGGTAATTGGTTGCACCAGAGCTTTTTATGGGCTTCGTAACAAAGGGGGGTGAATACGTACGCACATGCCAATTATCAGTTTTTTATTTCTGAAAAATAGTTTTATGTATATATTTTTCTAATTTTACTTCACCAACTTAGCCTATTGTGTTCTGATCCATCGCATATAATTTAGATTAAAAAAATATTAAACTAAAGGCTGTAATGTAACAAAATAGGTAAAAAGCCAAGGGGGGGGGTGAATACTTTTGCAAGGCACTGTATTAGAATTATTTCTGTGCAGTTACTTTTTTCTAGTAACCATAGATGTTTCAGTGATGCTCAGATTTTTGTACTTGAAGATGCATTTTACAGATTACTTATGAAGTTAGAAAGCAATTTCAAAGTGAACCATTTTGCCATTCACTGCATTCAGTCTGGAATCAGAAACTGAAATTTGGTTCCTATGGGTTTTTGCACTTGACATTTTACCATTACACTTTGAACCGCCTTATTAAATCAACATAGGGTATCATTTTGTATCATAATATCTAACTGCACATAAAAGTTTTATAATGCTTTTCTTTTGTTCTATAAGAAAATGGAACTCCAGAAAAAGAACTGGCTGCTCTGAAAGTATAATGGGACCCATTGAGTGTCTTCCAGAGTTGATTGCAGCATGTGAAGGCAAAGAACATATTTTCACTTCAATTGTAGAGCAGGACCTTCAAGTTGCACCCATTTCACAGGTAATTTTTCTGTTTCTTTTCCAGTGGCTCTAAAATTCGGGAATAGCTTATAGTTCCCAGACAGTGTAACAATTGACCACTTGTGTTCAGAGGATAAAGACATGTTCTTTTTCTAAATTGAGGTATCTGATTTAGCTCAGGAGACAAATACCTCACCAGTAAAGTTATGCTGCTTCACTGCTACTCCTAGTATTTGCTTGTATATGGAGTAGGGTAAACTTTGAACAGTACCACAAAGTTGTGTATAAAACTGTGAATGTATTACTGTTTACTGATTTTGTAATATACGTCAGACTACTCATAGATTATCACCAGCTGGTTCCACACATTAACAGCTCTCAGAGTTTAATGACAACTTATTTGCCCCAGGTAATGGAAGTTAACTGAATTGAATGGAAAATATGGACATCAGTTCCTTATTCCCTTTGATTACAACTGTAATATAAATTAAAGACACCTGCTGGAGTGCCCTTCTCTCCAGTTAGACTAAGGAACTGAAGTGGATCATGTGCAGGGACGTTCTTTGTACCTTTTCTGTTTTCTGTACACGTCGCATTAATATTGTTTATTTTTTTTTTAACATTTCATAATTAATGCTTTCAGGTGCAAGAGACACTTTTGTTCAACCCTGCATGGCCCAAAAAACATTTATTAGTGATGTGATTCTTTTATTGGTCACATTGCTTGTTGTTGTACCAGTCCTTGCTATAAAGTATTAGTATTAGTCCATGTCCCAGGAGTAATGAATTAGGGTTCCCCTGTACAATGTAACAATGTGCATCTCTCCTCTAGCACAAGAAAGCCTGTCATCTGATGCCATGTGATGAGCATGGCTTCAAAGTTTCCAAATGTTTTGAATTACCATTTGAAAGTTATTTAAGATAACTTGGGAGCCTACATTCTGTGTAAGACTGGGCAGAAGCAACACTGGTGTGAATGCATGGGCCCAGAAGAGGAACCTTTTGTTGATGGACTTTGAAAGCTGATTTAGGGCTATAAAGCTGGATTGCTCTACACCTATCAAGCTGAGGGTGGCTGAATTATTTTACCTCGTCTTAGACCTCCTCCAGAATCCAGAAACAAGCAGTAAAGAAGTGCTGTGTAAAAGTCATTATATAGATAAGGGGGCTTGCTGTTGTCAGTGAAAAGTGAAGATTTGTCGCAGCCTAATGCTAGGTACACATAGGGAATTTTTTCATTTTTTTTTTTATTCAACTCAGCAGACTGAACGAATAAACCATACTAACTTTGCAATTTTAATGCGCTGATCTCCACCATTGTGCTATTGTGTTCTGACGGGGGACTGCCCCCCTGCCAGAAAACACTGATCAGCACTCCCAGACATTGGTTGCAAGAGCTAATTAAATGCTGGTTTTCCAGTATGCCTTTTCAATAAAATATTGTGCACTCTCCAGTCATAGTAAATCAATCCCTGTGTCTAAATGTTGCTACTGGGAATAACATGGGGCATCAATTACAAGAAACCTCATCAGCTAGGGCTATTTGCTAAAAGCCAAAATGCCCAATGCAAACTAACTATTACCATTTTACAGTTGCTACTACTGTGTTGTTGTGCTACCCAGAAGCAACTCAACTAAGTAGTAATTGTGCATGTGCTCAAAAACAAAAGTTTCAATTGGTCTACTCTTTTTATATATACTCTTTTTTTTCATATATATTTTTTTACATTTTCTGTAGAAACTGAATTGTACATTCTCTTAGATTTCATATGGAAATGGTATTCATATTTAACTAGGCTTGTTAACCAACAAAGAACCGAGTTTATGGATATCCACTTCATTAGGTGCTTAATATGATATTGCTTACACTCATTAGAATGTTGTTGCTACACATTGAAATGTTTTCTCCACAGACTATTATGTGCTTTCCATTAAGAGCAAGCAGTTTAATCTAGAACCAGTTTATCCCTTGAGTGCATAAGGTTCAAAACTTTGTCAATATATATACCCCCTACATTATGATTACATTGGTTTTATGCATATGTTAAGCTTAAAAATCACTTGCGGTCAATGTTTAATTACATTTTTATGAATTCGCAAGATATTAAAATGTACATAAATTGAGGAAGATTTATCAAGCAAGCTGTCAACACAATCAGACACACGTGAAGACAATTAGGAAGAGATTTTTAACAAGTTTTTGTGCGTTTGCAGTCACTGCCCATGCTGGATGCGGCAGACAATTGAGACAGTTTTGTAAAGACTCACAGCACATTTACTTCTGAATTTGCAAAAATATTTCTTTAAAACACATATACCCCGAACCACTTGAGTCCCTGGGCCTTTCTCCCTAAATCCCCTTGAGATCCAAATGTTATATTTTGATGATACCTCATTTCCACTCATTTGTAGTTTAACCTAACCTATTTTACATTTTTTTTTGGGAACAAATGGGACTTCACTTTTACACATATATCCAAATTTGCTGCCAAAGTGAATGGTGCTGTGCTGTTAATATTAAAGTGTGACACTTAAGCTGGTAAAGGCATAAATACAATCATCAAATATTGAATCTAAACGGTGTACTAAAATCAAATAAAAATAAAACATATAGTAAAGTCCTTGGTGATAGTGCTGGCAGGATAAAAATAGAGGTGGGTACAGTGAGTACAGTGATAAAGTCCCTCTCCCACTCTTATGTAGAGTAAAGGAAATAGAGTGGATGTCTTTTTTGTCTTGTGCAGTGACACCTAAATGTAAGGTGGCTGCTCACCTTATGGCTGTAAGGTAACAGCGTGTGAAGATAATAATGGAGTTCCTGGATTTGGTAATCAGTCTTACTGTAAACTTCTAAGGATGGATACCAGAGAATTCCTCTAGGGGGCATTTTTCTCCTAATAGGTGATTCCCATTGGGATACGTGTATTTGATATACTTCTTGGAAGCAGGTTTTCTAGGTATCCTTCCCAGGCTTACCCGGACGATATATAGAAGAAAAGGGGTTCCAGATAGTGTAGTATTGTAAAAACAAGTGGTGCTTTATTCAGCTGACAGCTATGATACTCACATAAACATACAGTATAAAAACATAAAATCCACGAGTGTCAAACTTGTACGCTGACATCACTTCCCGTGTGCCTGTCTGTCCTGATGCACAACGTCATGCCCATGTGACTTCATCAGAGGATCAAGAAAGAAAAGACCACTTGATTTCCTTTATTCTACATAAGAGTGGGAGGGGGACTTTATCACTGTACTCACTGTACCCACCCTTTTTTTTTTTATCCTGCCAGCACTATCACCAAGGATTTTACTATATGTTTTATTTGTATTTGTTTTCAGTACACCGTTTGGATTCAATATTTGATGGTTGTATTTGTCTTTACCAGCTTAAGTGTCACACTTTAATATTAACAACGCAGCACCATTCACTTTTACACATCCCTTTATTGGTCATGGATAGACCTTTTCAGTGATTGCAGCAGTTAGATCACAGAATATTATTTATTACTTGTGCAGCGCGGGAATACCAATACACTTTATAAACTTGGATACATATATTGTTTGGTATATTTGATTTTATTGAGAATAAACGGTTAAAAAGAAAACTTTTTCCCAAAGCAACATTCATAATTGGTGTACCCCCCATAAATGTATCACAAAATATAATCAAGAAAATGTTTAGTGTAACATTAAGGTAAAGGTAAGTTGGGTTGACTTTTTCACAAGTGTTGCAATTGCAAAACATTTGCCATTGCATTTACTTACTTGAACATTTGATGCTGGTGCAGTAGATGCAAATGTCATCCCGATCATTCAACATCACTGTTGCAACCTGGGGATTACGTTTTGGAACCAATATTTTATGCATTTTTAGGATATTATAGTTTTTTTCTATTTTTTACACATTTGTGTTACAAATTTTTCCTTCATGGTGGTTCTGAATGTGGTCTTTTGTGACCTGAGCAATGGTGGCAGCACTCATATGTCTATTTCCCAAAGACAACCTCTGGATATGACGCTGAGCACATGCACTCAACTTCTTTGGTCGACCATGGTGTGGAACCTGTCCTGTTAAACTGCTGTATGGTCTTCGCCGCAGTGCTGCAGCTCATTTTCAGGGTCTTGGCAATCTTCTTATAGCCTAGGTCATCTTTATGTAGATCAACAATACTTTTTTTTTCAGATCCTCAGAGAGTTCTTTGCCACGAGGTGCCATGTTGAACTTCCAGTGACCAATATGAGAGTGATAACACCAAATTTAACACACCTGCTTCCCATTCACACCTGAGACCTTGTAACACTAACGAGTCACATGACACTGGGGAGGGAAAATGGCTAATTGGGCCCAATTTGTAAAAAAAATTCTTAGGGGTATACTCACTTTTGTTGCCAGTGGTTTAGACATTAATGACTGTGTGTTGAGTTATTTTGAGGGAACAGCACATTTACACTGTTATACCAGCTGCACATTCACTACTTTACATTGTAGCAAAGTGTCATTTCTTCAGTGTTGTCACATAAAAATATATAATAAAATATTTACATAAATGTTAGGGGTGTGCTCACTTTTGTGAGATACTGTATGTGTATGTAGCAAAACTTCAGATTGTTTAGCAATCTTGTCACTTTCTTACCAACAAGCATCATTAAGTGCCTGATGAAATCATTACCATTACTGCATGTTTTTATATTTTGAATTATTTTAAATGAATTTTTATCATTGAGTAGTAGGATTTTTTTTTTCCTGAGAGGCAGCATTCAAGTGGTTGATGAGGTTTGTTTACCATACAATTAAGGATTTGTCATGGTTAGCAATATTGACTGTTTGATTGATCATTCAATTTCGATAGAATCAATTTCACGGGATCCAACTTTGTACCGATATCAGAGAGTGAACAAATAGCATTTCAGTAAAGCTGATTAAATGTGTGCATGTATAACTCAATTAACATAAATAATAAGAATAAAGGCAATTTGTGCAAACTGGAACACCGTTTCACTTAACACATTCCTGTTGCAGTGGAAGTTCGGCACACAACAAGTTTCAAATGTGATGAAAATTGATAAGAACATTGTTATAATTTGTTCAGGGAGAACTCAGAAGTAAACTTACCTAATTTATTTGCATAAATTGTCATTCTGTTATCTTTCAAACCAAATGCAAATTGGCATCGTCTGATACAATGATGGTTATTTGGCTGAAAAGCCCTTCAATTTGCGTAGCAATCTGGTGCAGACTCTACTGTGAGGCGATCCCAGGTAACATCAAAATTCTGAATTATTCCAGAAATTAGCAGGTTTAAAGCATCAATTTAAGTGCTAATTGCAGTAGTAATGAGAAAAAGCAGTACTACTGCGAGATTTGCATCTTTTGCCACATCAGTATGCCTGCAACGGCTGCTAACTGGGAGAGGATTTGGCTGCTAATTAAATAATTGTATGCATGCTGGCGTCCTTGTCTGATTCAGTAGATGAAGATTAATCCTCAGATAAATATGTTTGGCTGGTGTTCATAGTACCTGCAAAAATAGCTAGTGTGAGCGTATATGGCATCTTTGTGCATTTACGCTGTCTGTTTTGATGTATGGGCAGATAGCTGCTACAGTGCAGCAGAGTAGAGCCATATTCATTTTACCGGCTTGTCCTTTATTAACTGGAATACTTCTTATTCCTTACACATCATGTTTATGCCTGTAGATTATACTAATATAGTGTTACTTAATATTAATACCACAACAGAGTAATATAATCTTTGTGTATAAGTGAAACTTAGACCCCTTTCACATCGAGGACAATTTGCAGGCGCTATAGCATTAAAAATAGCACCTGCAATCCGCCCTCAAACTGCTGAACCATTGTCTCCCTAGGGCTTTCACACCAGAGCGGTGCGCTGGCAGGACGTCAGGAAAAGTCCTGCCAGCAGCTTCTTTGGAGAGGTGAAGGAGCGTTGTTTACTGCTCCTCCACCGCTGCTCCCCATTGAAATCAATGGGACATCATGGCTATATCGCCGGAAAAACGCCGCTATTGCGGTGCATTGCGGGCGGTTTTAACCCTTTCTCGGCCAGTAGCGGGGGTTAAAAGCGCCCTGCCAGTGGCCGAAATGCGCCACAAATCCGATAGTAAAACACCGCTAAAAATAGCGGCGTTTTACCACCGACGCTATGGGCAGCGCAGTGTGAAAGGGATCTTAAGTATTGAACATTTACAAATATATTCTATTTTTTTTATCTCCTAGACTGTGTAATTTCCTGATATACACAACAATTTTATCATATTTTTTTTTCATGATAACCAACAAATATGTTGATGTAGGTACACAGTGCAGACAGGTAGGCAAGACCTGCCCGCTTATATTGCTATAGCCTATCACTATAATTTGCTATCCTACTGGTCAGTAGGAATTTTCAACAGGCATTGTAAAAATAATGAGGTTTGTCAATCTCAAACTGTCTGGAAAGAATAGGAAGTCTTATTGCATATGGTGCCCCCCTAATTTCTCTAAAAAGCACAAGTTGATGACAAAATAGATGGAAATCTTATGTCTGTAATAGATTTTTGGCAGTAGTTTCCATAATAACTACCTGTGCCTTATTCAGGTAAGCATTTGCACCAGAGTCGGTAACATTATCAACACATGTGGCAAGTTCAGATAGTTTTTACTACAGCAAGTTTAAGAACCTGTCTCAACTACGGCCACTTATTCTTGATGCATTACCACCAGTTCTCAGATTAGAAAACTGCCTGTAATTAAGACCAGTTCAAAGCTAGCATACAGAGGTGTGCTAGTATTCAGAGTGGGCTATGTCTGTGCTGGGAAGCTGTCATGTATGTGACACCTTCTCTTACGGTACTGTACCCCAGCCCCATTTAGTTGTCAGGCAGGATATTCCCCAGCCAAAAGCTAAATGTAAATAAAGGTGATGTCATGGAAATTGAGACTACTTCCCCATCAAATCCACTTTATCTTTGATTGACAATACACAAGCAGTGAGCGAATTTGAAAGCTGCTATTGGTCTGAATAGCAGCTGTCGATCCGCCCACTGTCATGCTTTGGAAATCAAAAGTAAGCTGCAACGGATGGGAAACTAAACTTTCAGTTCCTTATCAAGCTTCACCCAAACCCAGTACAAAACTTGTTGGCCCTCCACCTGCCAGTGTGATGAACACAGTAGCCAGGGAAGGAGGGTGGGAGTACACTGTGGAAGGAGTATACACTGTGTACACTTTGACCTCAGTGCACACATGGAGAGATTTATCTACCTCTCTCTGACAGGTACATGAATCACTTTGCACCGTCACATTTTCGGGGGTGTGCCCCAACAGAATAAAAAGAAAAACGACAGCAGGTGTAAAATGCCGACACTTTCAGTAGCTTAGACACCCTTTCAGTTTGTTTTCTAATTGTTGTTGTTTTGGTTTAAAGGTAAGGCCCCTTTCACACAAAGCAGATCCATCCAAGTGGAATTCGCCTGCTTAGCGTGGGATCTCTCAGCTTTTTCCCCGTTGAGCAGGCGGGTGACAGCTCCCCTGCGCAGAGTGGACAAGGACACAGCCCAATCTCCTCTATGGGGTGGATAGATGACTAACGTATTGCCATATGTCTGTTTTTAGCAAATTTTATTGAATGCAGTGCCCAGCAGGTGTCAGCGAACACATGTCCACAATTATCCGCCACTCCATAGAGAACAATGGGTGGTCCGATTGGGTCCATCTGAAAAACTGAGAGGCAGACCTGATCGATCTGCTGGTGTGAAAGGGGCCTAAGTCCAAAAGCTAGATATTAAAAACTAATATGGGTGCATCAAATATCAATCCGTGGTATAAAATAATTCTTCCTGATTTCATGTATTTATTCACAGTTGCTTCCTAAAAGTATTATTATACTATGATCTATAAAGCCTACTGATGGACAAGAACAATATCTTAGTGGGCGAGAAAGTATATTTAAAATGCACCTGTGTCCAGACTACGAACATTTAAGTATTTATATTAACAAACAATAAAACCTTGTTAGGAATAACTTAACCTAAATCTAATGTTTGAAAATTGAAAAAAGAACAGTGCAGTGGATTTCTGCTGCATTTCACAGTCCTCTGTGAGTTCAAGCCTGGGCAGTGATTAGAGGTTAAGGAGCGGAGATTCCTCTGTGTGGAGAGGGCAGGTCTGACCAGTATCCCTGCACCTCTGTGCACTTTGTGAAGTTTTACTTTCTGGACATCTGCATTATTACTGGTACATGCACCGCAAAACCGATTCCATGTAAGCAAATTTTAATCTTTTTAATACTATGTGGCTCTTTTCCTCTCCTTGCTTGTGAGAAATGTGGAATTTCCTGTTGAGGAAACTGTGACTTGTCTGGGGGTCTTTTTCTCATCTTGTGTACGAGGAATGCTGAAATAGATACAGGCAGAACTGTGATCCATAGGAACCAGGGAGACGACATAAGCCTACTTTGACCTGTCTGATACATATTAGTTCAGGTGAAATCTAGAAGGTGAGTGCATTTTCACATTAGGAAGCACGTGTGATATGCACTTTAATTTTCAAAGGATCGGAATATCTGCACTATTTCATGTGGGAGTGAACCGCACACATTGTAATTGAAGATTTTGATTATTTGAACACTTTAAGGACACTTATTGCTGACATGTTAATGTGCAATATTGTTTGATGTTATTTGCTTTGGATTCAGATGACATATTAATATATGGTAAATGAGCTGAGTTAAGGTGATTGAGATACATTTTTTACATTTGTTTTATGTTAAGGTCTCATGCACACAGGGCATTGTTATTGCTGCTTTTAGTGGCGTCAAGACTTTTTTTTTTACAGCTCCAAAATGCCTCTCTGTGTTATTCTATGTGTCCATGCACATGTAGGCTTTTAGGAGCTTTTAGTGGCATAGGCATTTAGAAGCTGTAAAAGTAACCCAGAGCCAGCTCATTCTGGAGTAACAGCTTCTAATGTATCCTAAACTCTGCTAAACAGTTTTTTTTTCTTTTTTTGCAGATGCCGCTGGTGTGTCAAAACAACCAGTGATTAGTCAGATGAGTCATCGGCTGTCAGCTGGCTTCCCCAAAAAGCATTGCCAGCAATATAAAAATGGAAAAAAAAAACAAAAACGGTGTGCCCCCCCCCTAAATCCATACCCCACCCTTATCCAAGCATGCAGCCTGGCAGCCCAGAAAAGGAGGGGGACAAGCAAATGCCCCTCCCCCTCTGAACCATACCAGGCCACATGCTCTCAACATGGCCCCCCTGCCCCAAAGCATCTTGTCCCATGTTGATGGGGACAAGGGCCTCTTCCCCACAACCCTGGGCTGTAGTTGTGGGGGTCTTTGGACCAAAAGGCTTATTAGACTCTGGAAGCCCTCTTTAACAAGGGGACCCCCAGATCCCAGCCCCCCATGTGAATGATTATGGGGGTACATTATACCCCCTACTCATTCACCAAAAAAAGTGTCAAAAAGAAATAAAAACAGACCGTTTTTGAAAATTTGTTCCTTAAGATTAAAAAAAACAATGTTCCCTGTTGTAGATCCATCATCAATCATGATGCCTGCTGCCAAAAAATAAGAAAAAAAGAATCTACACTCGCAACGAAGGCTAGCCGCTGACTGCCTTCTCTGCCATGTGACAGTTCTTAAATAGCCCTGCACCGGCGGTGATGTCACGGGGCAGCGCCACCAGGTGAAGTTGCTGGGTAGCCCCGCCCCTAAGCTATTTAAGAACTGTTACATGACGGGCGCAGGCAGCCGGTGGTTAGCCTTCATCGCTAACTGAGCTTTTTTTTTCTTATTATTATTTCACGTCTGGCGGTGACGTTATTGACGATGGATCTACATCGGGGGGACATTGTTTTTTTATTTTTAACAAAGGACTTGTCAATAATTGTGTCTGAATTTTTATTTCTTTTTGACACTTTTTTTGCTGAATGAGTAGCGGTACAATGTATCCCATATTCATTCACATAGGAGGGGGTCCGGGATCTGGGGAACATCTTGTTAAAGAGGACTTTCATTTTCCGATAAGCCCCCTGCCTGCAGACCCTCAACATGGGGACAAGGTGCTTTGGGGTAGAGGGGCAGAGCCCCCCATGTTGAGGGTGTATGGCCTGGTATGGTTTAGGAGGGAGCGCTCGTCCCCACTACCCTTACCTGGCCTGCCAGGCTACATGCTCGAATAAGGGTCTGGTGTGGATTTTGAAGGGGAACCCGTGCAGTTCTTTTTTTCCCCCACATTTTGGCTTGGGGTTTCCCTTAAAATCCATACCAGACCTAAAGAGCCTTGTCTGAATAGGGGTGAACCCCCACGCTGTTTTTTTTAATTTTTTTTCACTTTTTTGTATTTTTTTTACATTCAGTTGTCAGCAGAAAAGACCACTGACAGCTAATGACTCATCTGTCATGAAGAACGCTGTGGCCGGCTTTCCAGCCCTCTCCTTCACAATCAGCTATTTACTGATTGTTAAGGATGCCAGCGGCCCCGCTTCTTAACACTGCGGCTACTAAACATAGCTTACACACTAGGCTAAACGCCCGTAAAAAGACGCTAAAACATACTTGTTTTTTGTCTGGCATTTTTACAACCGTTTTTAACTTTCTGTGCATTTCTTGTGCATTACGGCCACATAATGTATGCATGTGTGCATAATCTGGGTACAGACTATGAGGTGGTATCCCAATATAATCTGGGGCCTTCTACAATACTGTAAACAACCCAGTTGTCACCCAGAATCTGCAAAAAGATTCCAGGCCCAGTAATGCTGATAACCCATATTACCCAACAGTGGTCCCCAAGGTCTTCTATGGTGAGGAGGCCAGCTACTTTAGACATTTTTTTAAGGAGAAATAGAAGCAGTGAGAGACCAGCTTTTGCATATCCTTATCACTATACTGTATCAGCTGCAGATTCTCTTTCAGTCTTAGCTGCTGTGCTGCTGAGATTTAGTGCAGGCATATTTCAGGAAGGTGCTCTTTTCTGTGAGGAAAAGGGACCCGCTACTGTAAGTTTTTGTTTTTTTTGTTTGTTTTTTTACCACGTCTGCCACTCACCGATACTCATTATTGCTTGGGCTTAACTCTTACATGGCTCATTTATCACAAGAAATGCTCAGATTAATTGCTTCATTTGTAAATTTTAGACTACGCATATGATTGTTCATAGATAACAATGTTATTGTCCATTCCTTCTGACCTGCGTTATCGGATGATGATTGTCTAATAATTTTGGGTGCCTTAAAGAACAGTAACATTAGCTTTAAAATAGGGTTACGTAAATGGTATAATTTTCTGCAAAGAATCTAATACCATTTGATGGGATGTATTATGGCATATTTATGTGTGATATGTTTATATCCCTTTTATTTTTGTAAATCTAGGTAAAGAAACATCGATTCCATGTATATTAAATAGAAATGTGCTTGTTTTGATGTTACATCTGTTAGTCACTTTTATTTGCATTCTAAACCTGAGATTTGCATATACAGCCTTTTCCACTTGCTCTTTTAAATCTCATTTCAGGCCTGGAACTTTGTGTCAAATCTTCCAGTGATTGATGTTCAGCTGAGCATTAAAGGATGGTGGGAAGATGCAATCCAAGCACAGAATGAGCTCCCCATTCCTATTATACTTCCAGGGGCTCAGGAGAAAAAATGGAACACGTTACATGCTGATCAGGAATATGTGCTGCTAGTAAATCTGTACAGGATTCGTACAGGATACAAAAAGGTAAAAAGCTGGTAACCTCAAATGTATCAGGAATTATTGTTCAGATTTTTTTTAGTCATGATAAACTGCACTCCGAGTGATTAATATTCTTTTTGATAGGCAGTATGCTGCAATCAATTGCCTAGATTTTTATTTCTAAGGACACCATTTACTTTTTTTTTTTCATTTAAAGGCATTTAGCCATATTTGTATTTACTGAATCAAATGGAAACATGAAAAAAATAATTATATTAATATATTTTTAGGGAAGACCTACATCTATTGGATGCATGTAGAATATATTTTGAACCCACGAAAAACAAAACATGTTTTACAATATCTGTAAATAACAGAAAGTGGCTCGCAAAGTGTGAACTGCGGGTAGAACACCCCTTTCCTGCCACTGTAGAGTATTTTTGTCTGCATGCTGCTGCCACCACCCTTGGATTGCATGTTAATTTAGCCAATTCTGGTCTGCAGCTACTGTCTAATAACCGTGGCTAAATATATTCCCTGAACAGCCCACAGAAAGTCTGCTTCTGCTCCCACCCCCAGAGTGCAATAAATACTGTCAAGGGAAGGGGTGGGGGGTTCACATTGCAGATGTGCACTGGCTTCCTGGCACAGTGAGGAAAAAAAACGCCTGCACAGTACTTGCCTGTTGCCTGGGAATCACTGCCCTAAGGTGGCAGGGTCTAAAGTATGCATCAAATTTAAATAAAAGGTATCTCGTTGAATAATTACAGTGTGTATGTATGTATGTGTGTGTATATATATATATATATATATATGCACATAAATACGACAGGGGATCATGGTTATTGTCTTGGGGGGGGGGGGTCTGACCGAGGTATAAGCAAGTTAATAATCTTCCTTCTTCCTCAGATCCCCAATGATCCTCGAGGAGCGTGAATTCTGACACAGGTCGCCAGTGAAGCGCTGAGATCGCAGCTTCATAAACTGGCCATTTCTGTATCAAACAATGACGGATTCTCAAGTGTGCCGAGATCATCGGCAGAGAACATGTTCTCCCCCGATCAGCTCTGTTTCATAAACAGTTTATGAGCTGAGATCAGTGGCGATCCTCAGGATCACTGCTGTTCACAATTTCATAAACGGACACCTAAGTGATCTTGGTGTTGAGTTATTCACTTTAAGGTCATCACAGAGGACAAGAGGGCACTCTTTACGTCTAGAGAAGAAAAATATTTTATCTCCAAATACGGAAAGGTTTCTTCACAGTAAGAACTGTGAAAATGTGGACTAAATTCCCTCCAGAGTTGGTTCTGGCCAGCTCAGCAGATTGCTTTTAAAAAAAGGCCTGGATTCTTTCCTAAATGTACATAATATAACTGGGTACTAACATTTATAGGTAAAGTTGATCCAGAAAAATCCAATTTCCTCTCAAGAGATCAGAAAGGAATTTTGTCCCCTGCTGTAGAAAATTGGAGCATGCTTTACTTTGGTTTTTCTCCTTCCGCTGGTTCAACTGTGGTTGAAGGCTCGTGTATATGGGATTGTATTTTTTTTTTTTGGTTGAACTAGGTGGACTTGTGTCTTTTTTCAACCTGATTAACTATGTGTAACTATGTATAACATTATTTAAAAAATGTCTGCAGATGTCGTGTGTAATGTTGTGTATATTATATTCATGTCGTTTAGATGTGTTTGTGGATATTTTTGCAGCTAAATCATGTTAATTTTTATAGGGAAAGCAAGACAGTAAAGCAATTGCTCCCAAGTTCCCAAAGGCAAAGGATGAGGGCTGGTTTCTAATCCTTGGAGAAGTGGACAAAAAAGAGCTTATTGCACTAAAAAGAGTAGGATACGTAAGAAACAGAAGCACAATACCCATTGCCTTTTACACTCCAGAAAATGTTGGAAGGTAAATACTGACTATATAAATATGGATTTCTATCTAAAATGTGGAGGTCTGGCTATTCCACTAAGGCCCCATTCACACCTGAGCATAGCCTTTTCAGGTAGAAAATCAAGCGACTCTACAGCGATTTTGCGGCATTTTTACCCCAATGTTGCTAAGTTTTTACCGCATTTTGCCGCATTTTTGTGCAGAGCAAAAGGTCACCAATGTGATAAGTAGAAAGACGCCCAAATCTGCCCAATTCGAGGGACAAAAAAGGGTCCAGAACAGGCATTTGGCTTTAAGCGACTTGGAGTTTTTTCCCTCCAGCGTTTTGCAGCTTCAGGCTTCAAGCTACCAGGTGTAAATGGGGCCTAAGTTGGTCCTTGGATTTTGGGCATGGTATAAGTTGCACAGATGTGATATTTTGAAATGTTTTAAAATGTTAATCACTGTATTTAACTATTTCACAGCCAGAGGTGTTTTATTTATTTTTCATTTTTTTTAAGCATCGGGGAAATTCACATACTTATTTAAAGTGAGGACCCTGGATAACAAAATGTTGTGATTTTTTTTAACCACTTCAGCCCTGGAAGATTTTACCTCCTTCCTGACCAGAGCACTTTTTGCGATTCGGTACAGCATCGCTTTAACTGACAATTGCGCGGTCGTGCAACGTTGCACACAAACAAAATTGACATACTTTTTTTTTCTCATAAATAGAGCTTTCTTTTGGTGGTATTTGATCACCTCTGTAGTTTTTATTTTTTGCTCTATAAACAAAAAAAAAGCATACATTTTGAAAAAAATACATATTTTTTACTTTTTGCTATAATAAATATACCCCAAAAATATATCAAAAAAAAAATATATATATATATATATATATAGATATAGATATATATATATCCTCAGTTTATACCGATATGTATTCTTCTACATATTTTTGGTAAAAAATCGCAATAAACATATATTGATTGATAGGGGATAGTTTTATGGCATTTTTTTTTTTTATTATTAGTAATGGTGGCGATCTATGATTTTAATCCAGACTGCGACATTATGGCGGACACATCCGACACTTTTGACACTATTTTGGGACCATTGTCATTTATACAGCGATCAGTGCTATATAAATGCACTGATTACTGTGTAAATGACACTGGAAGTGAAGGGGTTAACCACTAGGGGGGTAAGTGTGTTTTAGGGAATGATTCTAACTGTGATGGGCTACTAGTCACATGGCAGCGATCACTGCTCCCGATGACAGAGAGCAGTGATCTCTGTCATGACAAGCCAGAACAGGGAAATGCCTTGTTTACATAGGCACTTCCCCGTTCTGAGGCTATCCCGTCTGCTGCCATTGTGCCGATGTATATCAGCGCGCAGTGGTTGGCAAGTGGTTAATGTAAAACAATATTAGCATGATGATTTATCAAATGCACACATACACAAACACAATATATTACCCAATTTTTGGTAAAATATAATGCTATTTACACCACCTGACTTTTCATTTCAGTATACATCAACCTCTGGAAGTTCTTTGAAGCATATAAGTAGTACCTGACTGGTTTTGTTCAGAAAGCTTGGTCTTCAGTTAATTCCCTCTCCAGTATTACTGATTAAGGGGTTCCTTCTTACCCTTTCACCAGATCACAGATCATGCTCCTGTATCATATCATCCCACATTCAGAAATGCACATTCTTCTCTACCCCCCAAGTCATGTCTAGCTGTAGTGAATATGCCAGTTTACAGTTAAGATTATTCACTAAAGTAATTAGAAATCCGGTAATGACCAAGTCCTTATGGAATTCCAAAATGTACACACCCAGGTCTTTTGGGGTTTATGAGATTTTAATAAATAATCTGCCTTCACAGTGTCACTTTCTTTAACAAGACTGTATTATTTCCTAGGTGCATATACACACTGTACCTGATGAGTGACAGCTACCTTGGCATGGACCAGCAGTATGACATATATCTGAACATTATTCCCGCCAGTGTATCAGCTCAAGTAAATTCTGAGGTCTCTGTTTCCATGGAGGGCATTGCACTAAAGTAACATTAGCTTTTTTGTTGCTACATTTTCGGGTGGAAAGAGCTGTTAAGTCATTCTGAACTGAATGTGAACTATCAACGAGCGAAGGCTTCCTTTAAAAGAGTTGGATTTCAACCTTTTCACACACTTTAGAAAGAACGCACTGGAATGGATTGCCACATTCGCCTTATTCAAAGATGCCTTTTTAAAACATGTTTGCTGTGTGTCATTAAACAGTGCAATGTGATAATGAAAACCACATGTTAACCAGGCATAAATTCAAATGGCTCATATCCACTTGTTATGTATTTGCTGTTGATTAAAAAATAATAATGTATAGAGATATGAATAAAGAGAAAATCTGTTTACTGGGCATAACTATATCATACTAGTATATTGTTCCTTGGAAATACAAGGTACCATTCCTGTTTAATGTTTACATTTGAACAATAGTTAACATATAATGGGGGATTCTTTAGATGATTTTCTAGATGGTAAACACAAGAAGTCCAGTGTTGGCATTTTGTTTACACAGCAGACAACAATGTATTTTTCAATAGCTGTAGAGCCTGGCCTTAAGGCATGGTCTGCAAACTATAAATTGCCAATAATGTGCAGGACCCGGAAGCTAGTGGAGACCGCTGTAGTAGGGGTGTCCACTACAATGATTTCTGCCTTCTAGAGGGATCCCACAGGGATGGTAAATGCATAGCTACATTGGTCTAAGCTGGAGCAATGTACCTAGGCAAAAACATCCATACCTGAATTCTTCTGTAAAGGCTTCATTCACACTACTGATTAGTGTCATACACCTCCAAAAATCAACATAAATTTGCAGCTGCAATCTTGGGTATGTGCTCTCAGCTGTGGCCAAGAAACCAGTATAAATCAATAACATGCGCAGCTCATCTGTCCTTAACTACATGAAACCACTCAATGTGCGATTACATAGGGACAGCCATGGCTAGGAAACCTGTACAAATCAATGACAGGCTGATTTGTAATCACACATCTATTGATCACACAGACCTGTTGTTGATCACACACGCGCTGATCCTTAGATTTATATGGCCCTAATCGGCTATGTGAATGAGGCCAAGTGATGACTATATACAACCGGAAATTACTTATTATATCATTTTGAAAATTCTGAAAGCTTATCTAGCATTACAGTTGTCAATCTATAAACGCCACTGCTAGCCTCTCCAGCTATTTATTTTTACCCTCAACATATTTAAGGACAATTTTGGTCCTTTATATGTCAGACAGTTCCAAATAATTTTGTGATGAGTGGTGAGTGGTGCTGCACAAAATATGTAATTTTGCCATTCTGGCAATCTTGTCACCTTTGACTTTGTATTGATTGGTTTTAGCAATAACTGTATTTTATTGCTTATGTCACCATATTAAAAAAAAAAAAAAAATGTTTCTGTAGGAATTAAAGTGGTTTCAAAGCCTAAAGATCCACCCCCCCCCCCCCCCCCCCCGGTATACTTACCTGAGCCCGATCTTGATCCAGCACTGCATGAGAGCAGCGGCTCTCTTGGCTCTCTCCCTCCTCACAGGGCAGATTGATAGCAAGGGGGCGGAGCCGAGCCGCACTGTGTGTGTTTGTCAATAAATGCAGACAGATCGGCTTGGGAGCGTGCCCACACGAGTTCGCTCAAAGAAAGTGGCTTTCAGTAGGGGCATTTGGCAAAGGGGAAGAGCAAGGAGCGCTGGGGGGAACCCCAGAAGAGGAGGATCGGTGGTTCCCTCTGTGAAAAATCATTGCACAGAGCAGGTAAGTATGACAAGTTTATTATTTTATATATATAAACAAATATTTACAATCACTTTAAAAAAAACTAGGTGCCAAGCACAGTAATTTTAGTGCTGTAGAATAGAATGTATTTGCTTTTTTTAATAACATTGATTCTGAAAAGCACTATGCCACCAGATGTAACATTGTTCTCTTATGAGGGGTTCTCAGTACAGAGGTTTTTGCTGGCCAAATTCACACTTCACTAAGCCCATTCTGGTCTTTTCAGGGGTCCTAACCAAAGAGTTATTGGTCAGTGAGTAATTTACATAGCTAAACAATTAGGCTGGATTCACACCTATGCATTTTTAGTGCTTTTTGCATTTTGCAGATTTCCTGTGGAACATGTTCTGTAGTGCAAATCTGCAAAATGCAAAAAGCACTAAAAATGCATAGGTGTGAATCCAGCCTTAAAGTATAACTTAAGGCATTTTTTTCCAGTTTCGGATAGAGTGGAGAAGAATTAGAACACCTATTACGTTTTTTTGCTGTCTGTACCCCCTCTCTATTTTTCCAGTTTACCATTATTATTAAAAGTGAAAGCAAATGAAAATCCTACATTTTTGGATTTTCACAGAAAAAGTGGAAAGTTGTGGTGACCTGGGGGGGGGGGGGGGGGGGGTCAAGTGATTTCCTTTATTTTCAGAGGTTTCCCTACCCAAAACTTTAAAAAAATGCCTATAGTTCTACTTTAATTATTTTGTAGTATTTTTTCAGTAGAGTAGAGTGACAGTTCTTTGTGGCAGATAAAGTTATAGGAAGAATGTTATTGACTCCATTTTAAAAAGTCCATATTACTAGGTTTGATATCTGGATTAATCAAGTTTTTGTAATATTTTACTTTCACTGCTGAATTCGCAAGACCAAGATGTCACTGTATAATATATGGCTTGCATCAGTGATGCCAATTATTCTGTCTGCTTCATTCAATCTTCTCTCTTTAGTCCCTCATGGTTGATGAGAACCTACCATCAATGTGTGAAACCACCCCCTTGCTGAATGTATTTCAGATCCATACAAATAATTATGTAGGGTGACTGCATATTTGCTTATTCCTGCATTCACTATTCTAGCTTGGTATGTAGAGATTCAGCCTATTAAAAACTTTTGTTTTTTGTGTCAATGCCAACTTCAGTTACCTGTACCCTTTTTGAGGCCACTGTCATCTTATCTTTGAACCAAAAAAAGTAATTGTTCTTGCCTTGGTTAGATCACCTTGAACTCCCATAAAACATTTACCTGGAAATCCTAACTGTGCAGTTTGACCCTATACTAAACAAAATAGCCATGGTTGGTTATGTGGATGATGAAATTTCATTTTGGGGCGGACTTAGCTTAATGTCCCAACTCACAGCTTGAAATTTAAGAATCTGAAATGAAAATAAGTTCATATACCTAAATTGCTACAAAAACTTGTGCCAGCTTATTGATTTATGTTGAAATAGCTTTAAAATAAATCTTGAAATGTAGGATATCTTATTTACGGAGCACAAATGTACAGTAGACTGCCCATCTACTCTTCCTCACCAGTTGACTTTAGTGAAACTACTAAAAAGATGATTTATGATTGGTTGCTATGAAATATTGTTCCTTGAATTGTTAAATAAAGACTTGACAAACAGGGCAACATAATTGTCAACATAATTTTACATGCTCATTATTGAATTAAAATGCTTATGTTTATTGTTTTGTGTGCCTCAGTAACAATTACCAAAATGTGCCCAAAACATACAACCTAATACAGTCTTGTAAATGCCACATTTTTAACAGTTAAATGCATTCCTACTGTATGTTGCAAATGTTCTGTACTATATCTGTGTATATTGTACATGAGATGGTTGTTTCATCAGGTAACAGTAAATTGTTCATGTAAACTACAATATCTGCTATGTACAGTGTAGTGACTCTTTACACTGTAATCTGTAAATCAAAAGAAGTACTGCTAAATAGTCAACTTACAGTCCACATTTCCGATGAGGATTATTGTATTTTGAGTTTGAAAACAATAAATTGATTTGGTGCAATCCCTTGTGTTATGTTTTTAATAATAATTTCAACTTTGAACACTGCTGTGAATTAGACCGTCCATTTTTTTTTTCAAGCTTTAGATGTTGAGTTTGAAAGTAAAAAAGAAAGGCATGGAAGTAATTGTTAAATAGTTGGAAAACAGATGCTTTAATTTAAAGGAATAGATCAACATGAGAGATAAAGTGGTATGCAATAAAAAATTTACTTGAAGACAGAAACTATCAGTGAGGGGATAGCAGTTATTACGTAAATGTATATAGTTTGAATTAGGATTATTACTGAAGACAGAAAAAAGTATTTAACAAGTGGCCAAGTCAAACTAAAAATATTCTTCAACTGTTAAAAGAACCAAAGTCCTCAGTCGGAGCAAAGATCCAGTTATGGATTCTTAGCAAAATGTTTCAGAGTAGAATGTTTATGTTAGTCATATAGTCGTTGTTATTTTAGCAGCTAGCTTAGCACAGAAGAGACAAACAGCTGCACACTGATGATGTCACAATAGCTTCATTTATGGCAAAAGCCATGCGGCCCTGCCTGAGGACTACCCACTATAATGCATTTCCCCCGTTAGGGCTTAATTGTAGATTAAAGTGTATGTTATCCAAAAATTAAAATTATATATATATATATATGTGTGTGTGTGTGTGTGTGTGTTTTTTATTCTGCTTTTGTTTAAATGTAGATAATTATTTTTGAGTTCTTCTCTTGTTGTAAAATACCTGGGGATCTTGCCCGTTCTCCTTTGTACTCATTTCATTCTGACCATGCCAGGCATGGCAACAAATCCATGGTAGCATGGTCAGTTTGCATGTCTACTCTTCTTCCTTGGAAATACAAGGCACTATACCAACACACAGCATACCTGTATCTCTGAAGATGGGTTATTTGCCATGCCCCCTGCCCAGCCTTCCTGAGTTGATCGACAGCAGCTGCCAACTGGCTCCTCGCTGTCAATCTGCAGCTTCTCATAGTCAATACACAGTCAGTTCTTCTCCACTATTTGTGATGTCAGCCTGCATATCATACACAGCCCCCCCCCCCCCCCACTATGAGGAAGAAGCAGTGTCAGAAGCCTATGTAATGACAGCCCAAAAAAATCCCATAGAATTTAGATAAATAAAAAAAAATTGTTACAAAATGAATAGTGATTACTATTTGCTGCAACTTAATTGAGCTGTGCAGCATTGTTAATATAATGAATGTGTGCTGAATTGTGGCAAAAATAACAAGTGAATTTAACCATACATATTCACTACCTTCTGGTGATAATCAATACCATATTTGCCATAAATAGGTGAAAACTTAAAAATATATGTGTGTTGAACAATAGCGTTAGGCTGCATTCACACCTGAGCGTTTTCAGCTCTTAAAACGCCCGAAAAAATGCCTCAAAAACACCCAATAAGCAAAATCCCATTCATTCCAATGGCACCTGTTCACATCTGAGCGTTTTGACACCTGAAAAACTCCCTGAGCTCAAAAAAGAACAACAACTTCTTTGGGGCAGATTACAGGCATTTTTCTGCCTTTTACATTGGTGACCTGAACAAAAATGCGGCAAAAACTCTCAGGTGTGAATGCAGCCTTTAGAAACAAGTTTCCACAAATAAAAGTCCTCTATAAACTCCCACAAATAATGAAGAACTTTCACAAGTGAAAAAATTCTGTTTTTGTGTTCAGATGTAACACTACCACCTCTTATGAGTACACTCTTACCTTATCTGGTTGACCTCTAAATTAAAAAGTCTTATGAGCACAGGGCTTTCACTCCACCAATGTTTCCAGATTTTATAAAGCCATATGAGCCTTATAGAGATCTTATGAGCCTTACACTACTGTACATTGTCTTGCGCCAGGGTACGGTTCTCCATCCTGTGTGATTTGTAGTAAAAGTGATCTGTCTTCATGTAAGTTTATTTTTATTCCTTAGTAAACATTTTGTCTTGCGGAGGGCACTATAGTGTCTCCTATTGTATCTCTCTGAGCCGATTGTATAGATTAATCCTTAATGCTTGATATGATATGGAAACATCGGTGGTGTGGGCATGAATTGGGACAACATCACACTGGGCAGGACTTGTCTGGAAATATACTAAGATGCAGATTTTTGTCTTTTAAATTGTGAATTTTAGTTTTTATTGCTTTGGTTAATAAAAAAAACAAAAAAGCAGTTAATTTATTCCTTGAGCAATGAGAAGGAGCAGGAGGGGAAAGGAGCTGACGGCTGAGGGAGACTCCAGAGGTAGCTTGAATCATATGCTGTTTTCATCTCTTATAAACACTGAGGTCCATCCACATAGGTGGGGGCACACCTAAAGAGCACTGTGGCATCTTAAAGCGATATACATTGGGAAATTGACATTTATAACACGAGATGAAGCTTATTGACACATATAATTTGGATTGATAGGACTGCCACTGGAGGACTTTTACATATTTTATTGGACTTATGTGATGTGGGAATTTGGGGTTTTAATTTTTCACATATCTTACATTTGCAGCACAAAGTATATATTTGACTTGGTATTCGTTCACCATATTTGATGCTGTTATGCATGACATCATTTTATGAAGTTTTTGTTCACTTGTTGGAAAGTGTTTTGAGGTATAAAAGGTATATGGCCATATGAAGGGGAAGGATGCTGCACTATTATTATCCTGATCCTAGTCTGGTAAAGCTGCTAGGCCATTGTCATTTTTTCAGAATAAGGCATTCTGTCAAAGCTTATTTCCATTAACAAAGTCAAGTCTTGTCCCACAATGACTTGGTGCATCCGTTTCCTTACCATGCCTTGGCTTATACCATGGCTTGTAAGTTTGCCAATGAATGGACTGAATCTAAGGAAACAATCTCTTTAACCATACTGGTCTGCAATAACATCACTATGCTCCCTGGGTTAAGCAGGGCATTATCAGGTAAGTGGTTCACATATACAGAGCATTCAAACAACCTCGCAACTACATCAGGTCATGCAATGCAAACTTGCTGTGCATAAAAAAATACTCTTCAGACTGCACGAGCGCCACTTTTAGTTGACACTATGAGGAAGATTTTCTAAAACTGGAGAGTGCAAAATCTGGTGCAGCTGTCCACAGAAACCAGAAAAATGCATAAAATATGGAAGAAGCGCCAGGAACGTAGCCTTGTCTGTTGTGAGCAGCCTGACCTGAGCCAGTGGGCACTTTAGATTTTGTTTTGCCCTTTTACTACCTTGTTTAACCACTTGGGATCCGCGCTATTGCAAAATGACGGCAATAGCGCGGACCCACATTTTCGGGACTACGTCTATTGACGTAGTCCCGGTTACGAGCGGCCTGCGCGCCCCCTGAGGGGCGCGCGCGGCGCGCTCTGTGATCGGCGAGTCCGTGAGACTCGCCTGATCACCGATCCGTGTAAGGGGTCGATCCCGACCCCTTATCACGTGATCAGCTGTCAGCCAATGACAGCTGATCATGTGATAAAACGGAGCCGGTAATCGGCTATTATTCCTCCTCGCGCTGACAGCGCGAGGAGAAAAAAAAAAAGCCGATCGCCGGCGGCCGTGTTCGGGACATCAGTCCCGATCACGGCCAGCAATTTAAAAGGACACCTGCCCCCTGCCAGTGCCCACCTGCCACCCGCAGTGCCATCCTGAAATAAAGTAAGTGCCCCCCTGTCAGTGCCACCCAGCAGTGCCCACAGTGCCACCCAGCAGTGCCCACAGTGCCACCCAGCAGTGCCACCCAGCAGTGCCACCCACAGTGCCACCCAAAATCTGCCTCAGGTGCTGCACCCCAGTGCCGCCCATCAGTGCCCAGCAGTGCCGCCCATCAGTGCCCAGCAGTGCCGCCCATCAGTGCCCAGCAGTGCCACCTATCAGAGCCACCTATCAGTGCCACCTATCAGTGCCCATCAGTCCCATCTATCTGTGGTACCTATCAGTGCCCATCCGTGCCACCCATCCGTGCCACTTATCCGTGCCACCCATCCGTGCCATCTTATCTGTGCCCATCTTTGCCCATCAGTGCCGCCTTATCTGTGCCCATCGGTGCCGCCTTATCTGTGCCTATTAGTGCCGCCTTAACTATGCCTATCAGTGCCCACCAGTGCAGCCTATCAGTGCCCACCAATGCAGCCCATCAGTGCCCACCAATGCAGCCCATCAGTGCCCACCAATGCAGCCTATCAGTGCCGCCTAATCAGCGCACTTCAATGAAGGAGAAAAATGACCCGTTTGCAAAATTTTATAACAAACTATTAAAACATGATTTTTTTTTTTTTTGCATCTTTTTTTGTTTGTTTAGCAAAAAATAAAACTCCGAGCTGTAACTAAATACCACCAAAAGAAAGCTCTATTTGTGGGAAAAAAATGATAAAAAATTCATTTGGGTACAGTGTTGTATGACCGCATAATTGTCACTCAAAGTGCATCAGCGCTGAAAGCTGAAAATTGGTCTGGGACTGAGGGGGGTTTAAGTGCCCAGTAAGCAAGTGGTTAAACTCATATGAAAATTCCAGCGTCTCCTGGATGCCCTTTTTTCATTGGATAGAAACCAATCAGCTTCCAAGTTTTACTGTAAACTTAATTGACCAAGCTGAAGTTAGAAGCTGGTTGGTTATCGTACAAATATGCACCAGATTCTGAATGCTGCCGCTTTAATAAATCTCCTCCAGTATCCTAGTGAATCCCTAAACATGGCATCAACATCTCTGCAGGATGCTAGGGCTCTGGGGTGAGGAGTAATATGAGAGCAAGTTTTTTTCTTTGTGTTACAAACCAATCTGTCTGAAACGTAAGCCAAGCTGTCAGAGCCTAAATGTTGCAGGGTCAGCCTCATACCAAGTATACTGTATCTGATGCACATTCTGCTCTTAGCTTTGAACCCTCAGAATGCAAAACTCCCGATATGGTAAAGGTACTCGTGTTTTAACTTGGCTGAAACCAGGGGGATCTAATTCTTCTGTAGAATTGTTGAGGCAAGGTCCACCCAAGTCCTAGGTTGGGCTCCCCCAAAGAGAAAACCCGTGAAAGGGGGAGGACCTGACCATAAGGCTATTTGCTCTTCCCCTCAGAGTGAGTCTGAGGACCTATACCCTACAAATCTCAAAGGGAGACTTTATTGGAGGGGGAGCACCTGACCATAAGGCCATGTGCTGTAGTCCTCAAGATTTTAAGGGTGAGTCTGAATACCTATACCCTACTAATCAGGAGTGGATAAAGTGCTACATGAATGTGCAAAAAGTACTTTGGAGTGCCAAAGTGCAAGACACTGACAAAATGTAAATAGATATTAATATTTATATACAGTATGTAACAAGACTTGATTCATTATGTAACACAGTTGATTCATTGTATATCCGATTGCTTCAGTAGGTCAGGGAGGTTTTTTTTTTCCTGTGGGAGAAATTGAAACATATAATGAGTATTGGAATGATGGTGGAAACTTACAGGTATTTGACCCTAAAGCCCCATACACACTATCAGTTTTTCTGCAGAGTTTTCCTTCAGATTTACCATAACCATATAATATAAGGTCAAACCTTAGGAGTTTCAATTTGTATGCAATCAGACAGACCCTTGCACTACATGGTTTTGGTAAACCTGAAGGAAAAACTCAGCAGAAAAACTGATAGTGTGTATGGGGCTTAAGATCTATTTGGCTATTTCTAACAATGTTTCCAGGTATTTTAGTTACCATCTTGGTACATGCATCTTTACTGACTCTTCTCCTTCGCTGTAGTTGCTGTACTAATTGTTAGTAGACATGTGCAAAAGGAAAAAATTAGTTTAGTTTAGTTTCTTTTTCATTCGTTAATTAATTAATTTAGTTTAGTTATATTCGTTAAATTCGTTTTCGTATTTCATTTCGTTTTCTACCGAATTCGAAAAATCGGTCGCATTCGAAATTATTTCAACCGCATTCAAAACGATTTCAACCGGATTCTAAAATATTTTGCCACCCAAATTTAGGGCCATGTATCTCGGGGTCACTTGGTGCTAGAAACCCCAAATTTGGAAATGTTGTAGTGCTAGTTCTATTGTGTTTGCATACCAAATTCCAAATTTGGTGTTTCTAGCTGTAAGTGACCCTGAGATATGTGGCCCCAAATTCGGGTCGCAAAATGTAATTCTCTGCTGCAGAAAAGTGCTTGACATTTTGTGACCCGACTTTGGGGCCACGTATCTCGGGGTCACTTGGTGCTAGAAACCCCAAATTTGGATATGTTATATATATAAATAAAATAGAATTTAATAGAATAAAATAGAAAGAATATACAACCATCTTCTGAAATTCGAAATTTCAATAGAATAAATTTGAATTTCGAATAGTATGAATTCAAATTTTTAAATTTATTAATTTTAAATTTGGATAGAAAAGATTATAATAAAATAGAAAATAGACTAGAAAAACGATAGAACAGAATAGAATATATTATATTTTATTCTGTTCTGTTCTATTGTTTTTCTAGTGTATTCTTTTATATTCTATTAAAATCTTTTCTATTAAAATCAAAATCATTATATACTAAATTAGAATTTCGGAAGATGGTGGTTTTATAAGATATATATATATATATATATATATATATATATAAATATTTATTCCCAACATTCGGATTTCGTATAGAATGAATTTGAATGGAAAATATTAGAATGGAAATAGAGAATAGATTAGAAAAACAATAGAACAGAATAGAATATAGATACTATCTATTTCATTTTTAATTTCTTTTGCAGATTACTATTTGTTTCCATAAGATCTCCTGCAGACTATTAGCATCTATGTAAATTTTTCTGTTGTCGCTTCTTGTTGTGATGTCATTTGTAGTGCTCCTGTGTTTTTTTTTTAATAAAGGCACTGAATTTGTTTTGGAGTGCGGCCATCCAAAGTCTTCTAATTACCTACATTGTCTGCATGCTGTGGCTCGCACCCGGATCTGTCTGCCTGGAGAAGCTACTTTTGTGTTCTCTGGATCTGCCTAGAGCGGTGGTGTTTCTCTTAGGGGTACAATGTACCCCATACTTATTCTCATAGGTCAGGGGGCCGGGATCTGTTGGCCCCCTTATTAAAGGGGCTCCCAGATTCCGATAAGCCCCCCAACAACCAGGGTTGTCGGGAAGAGGCCCTTGTCCTCAACATGGGGACAAGGTTCTTTGGGGTGGGGGAGCCGCAGTGTGCCCCCCTTCCCCAAAGCACCCACCCCCCCATGTTGAGGGCATGCAGCCTGGTACAGTTCAGGAGAAAGGGGGGCGCTCGCTCGTCCCCACCCCCTTTCCTGACCGGCCGTGTTGCGTGCTTGGATAAGGGTCTGGTATGGATTTATGGGGGACCCCATGCTGTTTTTTTGACCTAGGAGGTTCCCCTTAAAATCAATATCAGACCAAAGGGCCTGGTATGCTCTTGGAGGGGGAACCCATACTGGTTTTTTATTTAAAATTTGGCATTGAGTTTCCCCTCAAGATTCATACCAAATACAGTGCCTGGTATTGGCGGGGATCTAAGTTGGATGCGTCTCTGACTTCAAGTCGGATCCAAAGTAGGACGAGTGTCATGTTGCACCACTGTAAACCTGGCCTAAAGGTTTTTTTTTATGCCTAAAGTTTTTTTTATGCAAATAAATAAATGTAACACTGCGCTAAAGCGTGCCACACCATACAAGCCTGTGTACTGGACTATCAACTTATATACCTACAGACCCATATGTTAAATAAATAAACAACACAATAACAATCATTAAATGTGTGTAGACAATTAATACCTTATATAAATTAATTAAAATAAATAATAAATACTCCTATTGTGCTTATATGTTTCTAGTAAAATCTAGTAACAAAACATGTTAGCAAAAGCAAATTTACCCTCATCTGTCTGATCAGGTGTGTTGGGAGGTGGAGCTGTATGCTCCTCATTTGTGTCACCTTTTAGGCATGTTGCAGTGCCAGCTCAACACCAACTCTAATGTATGTGGAATATGGTATGGATTCATGGTAGGCCAGAGAACTGTGCACTGGCACTGAAGAGAGTGACGTACCCTTCAAATCATTTCTGGAAAGCACATATTCCTCCCAGACATTTCATCCAAACCAGCAACATAGATCTAGGGGTTTGACTTCCTCAAGAATTGAACTGAGCTCACCCTCGAATTTAATCCATACCAGTCATCACTGACACATTTTAAGAGCTCCTTAGTTGACCAGTCCTTGCAGACTGCAATGTGCACCAGAGATCCAGCAGCCGGTATAGAACCCTGAGGTGGTTCATAAGCGTGTTTAGACTGAGCATATGCTGAGTCACACACTCTAAGGTGAGCGCGCACTACTAAGGGGGGTCACTGGATTGCACCTATGTATGATCGGCAGCACAAAGGGATATAAGAGCATGACAAGATAACTGGATTTCACACACAAGCACTTTTTTAATTGAACTATTTTATTGGATTGTTATAAGACATTCACAATAAGATCATTCACACCAAGATCTGCAGCACTGAAGCACTTTTTTGGGAATCTACGTTTTTAAATGATTTATAAAAGCACTTTTTTTGCATGTTTTTATGATCATTATGGCTTTATCGTAAGTTTGGTATATATTTTCTATTTACATTGCTTGTTTGCACTTTTTAAGGCTGAAGGGGACTGTGTATGCTCCCAGTGAATCATATAGGCACAATAGGAGTATGTATTATTTATTTTAATTCATTTATATAAGGTATTCATTGTCTACACACATTTAATGATTGTTATTTGATTGTTTGTTTATTTATTTAACATATTTTCCTGTAGTTATATAAGTTGATAGTCCAATATACAGGCTTGTATGGTGTAGCACGCTTTAGCATAGAGTTACATTTATTTATTTGCATTGCCATTTTGCACGAATTTATGAGACGTGTTTAAACGCATGCAGCTAAAGAGGAAGTAAACCCTGATGAGTTTACTTCCTCTTTCATTCCCTGCAAAGGTAAAGCATAATGGACTACTATGCATCGCATAGTAGTCCATTATGTGTCACTTACCTGACACAGGAGCCAGCGATGTCACCGCTGTCCCCTGTAGTCCGGCGCATCCATGTTGTCGGTGGGGTCTCGCAGCTCCGCCGCTGTCATTCGGCGAAGCCACAATGACGTCACTCCCGCGCATGCGCACGGGAGTCGACACGCGCGGCAGCTCCATTCTTGGAAATGCCGCGCTCAGTGCGCCTGCGCGCCGCTGTCTATGGCGCATGCGCCGTCGACAGCGGTGCCTGTCTTCGGGCAAATATCTCCTAAACCGTATAGGTTTAGGAGATATTTCTTGGACCTACAGGTAAGCCTTAATCTAGGCTTACCTGTAGGTCAAAGTGTGTTGTAAGGGTTTACAGCCACTTAAGTAGTGGTGTCCATTAGGCACGAGCGTACAGTGATGCTCAACAGGATTTTTTTTTCTTTTTATGATCTATAGTTTTTGTAGTTCTCCTGTTCAGTATGTTGTTGAACCTCAACTGTCACCATAATATTTTCACTGTTGCCCAAATATTCCTGGTTCTTCACACTTGGCATTATTACACTACTAGCTTTATTGTCCCAATTTAAAGCAAATGTAAAATCTCACCTATAGCTACAATCGATATGCTTGCAAGTCCCTTGTGTTTAAATTATTTGTTAAGTCAGAAGTGTGCAAATACTTTTCTTAGTCATACAGTACAGGACACTGGATCTTTGCCTTTTTTTTTTTTAAATATATTTTTTTATTGAACAAACAAGATAAATGTAAACAATTAAATGACAGTCGAAGTGGACAGTATCTTTCTGAAGCAGTAACAACATGAAACATCAGAGCAGCTTAAAATAGAAGGAGCAAAACGCTCCATCGACCCCAAGGGCCAAACTATTAGGCAGTTTAATCCTTCAAGAGAGAAGAGAGTGGAGAAGGAAGTTGAGAAGAGAAAACGGAAAAGAAAGAAAGAGAAACGAGAAGGAGATAGGGGGGTAGGGGGTAACACCCTGGGGGACAAGGATCGCATCACAATTTAGGTGCTGCATGGTATCACAATAGAATTTGAAGATGAGAAACAATATCATCTATACATACAGAAGTACAGAAATGAAAATCTCCTACACTGAGGATCACAAAGGGACAGTAACATTTGGCTTGGTCCGGGGTCCCAGTCCACGAAGAATTATTGAGATGTGGAAGGTTGAGCTGAGGGATGGTGTTCCTCCATTGCAGAAACGGTAGGGTCAGACCGTCCAGCGGTAATTGAGCTAGTAAAAGAGCGGCATCTTGTGAGGGAGGTAAATGGTCCGGTAATGATGTCAGCTTGAGTTTCCCCAATGCATTGCCTATGTCTCGTTGCAAGTACCAGTTGGTATAGCGAAAGGGGGAAATGATGATCTTTGCCTTTTATCCCTGGGATATACTGTATGCAGCTACCTTCAGGAAAAACAAAGAAAGCCTCAGGGACATCCCTTATATAACCTCTCCCACTACCACTACCAACCAGAATGTTTACCTGTAGTACTGCACAGTGCCGGGACAAAGCCCAGGGCAAGGATGCCAAACTGCGCCCCCCTTTCCCTTAGGGTTAGGGCCAGGGTGCCCCCTACCCCTGCAATAAACCATTGCACCAGGGGCAGCCGTCCCTCCTGCCCACCCCTTGTCCCGGCCCTGGTACTGCATAGCTTGATGGCTACACTTCGCCTCCTCTGAGTCCATATACAGAGGATTCTTTGGCTTAAATGCTGGCCAGCCGAATGGTGTTTAAAAAATGTCCCAATGTACTTTGAGGGAAGAACACTTGTTTGTCACTCCCTGGATAAGTACATCAAGGAGCAGATGACAATCAACTGTCTCTTCCACAGAAGGCCAAGACTACATGCCTTATCAATGTTCATACATGCCAAAGCAATTGGAAATAATCTGAGAATAGAATGGAAGAGTTAGTGTACAACATAGTACAGAATGGGGAATGTGAAATGTACAGCACAGCATCCACAATGAAGCTGATTTACTTGAGAATCTACACTTAAACAGTAAAGGCTTCAATTAGCCAATCACGTGCAGATGAAATAAATAAATAAGGAATTTGGTTTTCACATGATTGGAGAATTGAAGTAAATATTCTCTCTTTTTTTTATTACAGATTTCCATCTCCTTTAGCAAATCAGCCTTAGTTGGTACCTAAGGTATGTACAACAAAAGTGTATTGTGGAACTTGGACTGTACAGCCCTCTATACAGATTGAGGCTTTGTGGAATAGGGAATGTACAGTGCAGCATACAAAATAAGACTGATAAAATATGCAAAGATAAAAATCAAAATAATCATCCCAGCACTAACAGCGCAAGCAGAATAACTAGAAGTATTCAGTGCAAACAATGGCATTAAAAACCACCTAGTCAATCGGTATGCGGAAAAACAAATCCATATAAAGTTATAGTATATGTAATGCTCTGTGTCCCCTCAGAGGCAAAGAAGAAACTCCTCGTCTCAATACCATCACCAGAGGACACCTCGTGCACAGATAATCCCTGTTGGTAATACACTCACCACAGATAAACGATAAAGAAGCTTTGTATCACCATACATTGTTGTATGATCTCCTGTCCTTAGATTCCTCCAGGAACGGTGCAATGTCAAAAACACTAGAGCATGTTATCTCCTTATACGGGGGAGGACTTCTGTCTCTGGATTATATTGGTTCATTCATAGGGCAGTTCATAAAGTGCATCATGCAAAAGAAGGGAACTAATACTGTTTTTTATTTGGGAAATCACCCGCACACACAATAATATATGCTTACAAGAAACCCTAGATAAAACAGCATGTGAATAAAACGTCTGTACGGCACAGCGTATGTCACTCTCACCACCTCCGGGATGGTATCGGCTGCGATGAGACCCAGGATGACACACATTGAGACTGACTGACAGAAGAGCTGCGTGGTCATGCCCTAACACGTTTCGTCATCACGTCTTCTTTGGAGGGTGTGGCCATCAGGACTAAAATGATTAGACTATTAAAAGATAAAATGACAAAACAAGCTTTGCCCTGTAGCACTATTTTTCTGCTACTTGATGTCCTCAGTTTGCCAGCATCATTTAAAACCACTATCTCTAAGCCCTTATCATTCTGGACCCATCTCAACCCATGATTGAACAGTGAAGGAGGAGCAGCAAAGTGATAAGCTTAAACTCTGCTCTCTCCTCCAACCAGCATGCTTCTTGTCTGCACTTGAACTGATTGGCTCTTTTTGCAGCTTTATCCTCCCATATTCCAATGACTATAAAAGGCTGATACCAGGTCAGATCCAGATACGTACACTTCTTGCATTTAAAAAATATATTTAGTGACCTATTAACCCCTTCATGATGAAGGCTAAAACAAATCTTAACGCCTAAACAAATTTTTGAAACTTTGACATATGTTAGTGAAACCGTACATATTATTGTATCCAGGTGAATTAGACCTTGTTTTTTTTCAGGACAAATTGGGCTTTCATTTGGTGGTAAATGATAAGGGATGTCTACTGATTTTTTTTTTGATTATCAAAGAGAAAATTGCACAAAATATAAAAAAATTTTTTTTTTAAATGTATCTGTATATTTCTTGCTAATACCATAACCTACCACCAAAGATTAATTCAAAATAAGTTTTCCAGCTTCTGACGATTGTAGCGATACTACATATGTGTATGGTAATTGTTATTTGTACTGTTAGGGCCCAGAAACAATAGTGCACATTTTTTTTTTATCCTACCTAAAACACACTGATACTAACTTTACTTTTTTTTTTACCTAAAATACACCTACCTTTAGCCCTAACCTTGACCCTTAAATAGATCAAACCCTGATTTAACTATTTTTTTTTATTATATTTTTTTACACACACTTCTTTAGTTAAATGTTTCACCTCTAGCAAGGAGAAAAACACAGTGTATATTTTTCTCTATTCAAGAGGAGAAAAACAAAACAAAGGGCAGGCTGATCAGTGACTTAATACTGTAATAGCCAATCGGAGGCTATCCCAGTGATCAGGAATCAGGCCTCCTGGTTCCTGATTGTTAGTACGGGACCCAGAACACTCAGTGAGAGCCTGTAATATGTACTTGGAGTACACTGTGTAGTATGCTCGCAGTACAAACACAGGTATGCAAATATGTGGCCCCACAGGATTAAAGCTGGTCATACACTGTGCAATCTGATTGTGCAACTCCATATAATTTCCTTTAGATTTATCAAAACTATGAATAGGAGAACCCACCTGAATAATCTATCAAATTTGTATTAAATCAGGCAGGTCCTTGTACTACATAGTTGATGAAGAACTACAGGAGATAGTAAAGTGTATGGCCACCTTAAGACCTGCTTCCCTGTGGCTACATACAGTGCATCGGGAAAGTATTCACAGCATTTTGGTATGTTAAAACCTTATTGCAAAATTGATTAAATTTATTATTTTCCTCAAAATTCTACAAAGAATAACCCATAATGACAACGTGAAATAAGTTTGTTTGAAATCTTTGCAAATTTATTAAAAATAAAAAACAAAAAATCCCATGTAAATAATTATTCACAGCCTTTGATCAATACTTTGAAGCACCTCTGACACCAAGTACAATCTCAAGTCTTGCGAGTATGATGCTACAAGCTTGGCACACCTATTTTTGGGCAGTTTCTCCCATTCTTCTTTGCAGGACCTCTCAAGCTCCATCAAGCTCCAACAGGTCTGTGTACAGCCATTTTCAGATCTCTCCAGAGATGTTCAATGGAGTTCAAGACTGGGCTCTGGCTGGGCCACTCAAGGGCATTAACAGAGTTGTCCCGTAGCTACTCCTTTGTTATTTTGGCTGTGTGCTTAGGGTTGTTGTCCTGTTGAAAGATGAACCTTTGTCCCAGTCTGAGGTCCAGAGTGTTTGGAGCAGATTTTCATCAAGGATGTCTCTGTACATTGCTGCATTCATCTTTCCCTCAATCCCGACTAGTCTCCCAGTTCCTGCCACTGAAAAACATCCCCACAGCCTAGATGCTGCCACCACCATGCTTCACTGTAGGGAAGGTATTGGCCAGATGATGAGAGGTGCCTGGTTTCCTCCAGACATGATACTTGCCATTCAGGCAAAAGACCTAAATTTTTGTTTCTTTCATCAGACCTGAGAATTTTTCTTTCTCATTCAGGTGCCTTTTAGCAAACTCCTTTTATTGAGGAGTGGCTTCGGTCTGACCACTCTACCATGTAGGCCTGATTGGTGGAGTGCTGCAGAGATGGTTGTTGGAAGGTCCTCTTCTCTCCACGGAGAAATGCTGGAGCTCTGTCAGAGTGACCATCGGGCTCTTGGTCACCTCCCTGACTAGGGCCCTTCTCCCCTGATCGCTCAGTTTGGCGGGGTGGCCCGCTCTAGGAAGAGTCCTGATAATTTCACACTTCTTCCATTTACAGATGATGGAGGCCGCTGTGCTCATTGGGACCTTCAATGCTGCAGAAATGTTTCTGTACCCTTCCCTAGATCTGTGCCTCAATACAATCCTGTCTCGGAGGTCTACAGACGATTCCTTGGACTTCATGGCTTGGTCTTTGCTCTGACATGCACTGTTAAATGTGGTACCTTATATAGACAGGTGTAAATGAAGACACTGCAAATATGATGCCTGAAATTCAGAGGTGCAAGCATACCATTTCTCATGATATCACTTTACGCTTTACTGAAACTGCTGAAATTTTTTCTCCCCGTACTACCAAAGATCTACTAATCAGCATTGCTGGAGAAGTCTATGAAAATGATCTGCTCAAAATGATGCTATGGAACATCTATGAATGTATTAAAAGTATGTACCCTTTTTTAAAAGCCATAGCTTTTTAAAAGACATTGCATAGTAAAAACAACAAAAATAGTGTGGATCAGCATAGTGTGCCCCCCTTTTTTTTTTATAAATTTGGGCCCAGTTTCTTATGTTTTAAATGTTTTAGTTCTTGTGTGCCAGAAGGTAATACTGTAATTTCTATGTAAGGTAGGATTCCCAGTACACAATAGGTTAGCTAAAAAGACAGCAGGGTAGTGGCTACCTACCAGTATCTTAAATTAAAGCATAGATACCCTTATTCACAGGACTATGGCTATATCATGCACAATTGCACTACATAAACATGCACATTAATGACATGTACAGAGCTTCCAGTGCCAACAATAAGAATGTTGTTCCTCTAGGTAACAGATTGGCAGTGATCACCTTACCAGACTAGGAAATGAGTAACAGATTGATCACTTGGTAATTTTATCTCTGGATATCAAATCAGACAATGATTTGGCATCCATAGACATTTGATCAAATTATCAATCTATTAGATATTTTATTACTTTGTATATCTAGTTACCATTTCATGGAATTATCCTCTTTTATCCCTGGGTGTTAGATCAGTCAATGCTCATCCCGTGTCTATGGGGTTGATTTACTAAGTGTAAATAAACTGTCCACTTGACAAGGGAAGTTGTGTGTGTTGCAAGGGAATTTTCCCCAGAGCTTAGAGAGTGTGGTGAAATTTCACTTTACAAAGAATACCCAATCATGTGTAAGGAAAAATGAAAAAAAAATACACAATTTTTGCTTGCGCGTGATTGGATGATGGAATTCAGCAGTGGTTCAACTCTTTCACAAAGCTCTGGGGAAAATTTTCTTGCAAAAGGGACAGTCTATGTGCCTTTAGTAAATCAACCCCTAGTACACACGATGAGAAAATCAGAGGAAAAATATGATCACAACAGTTCATGTGAAATTATGTGAAGAGACAAGCTTGAGAATTTTTCTTGTATGATAACAGAACAAATTATTTTTGTTTAATCAGTACAGTATTCACCCATAAAAAAAAATTGAGTGACCAAGACCATACATGCTCAGAAACAAAAGAATACAATACAATACAATACATCATCATGAGAAATCGTATTCTGTCTTATGAGAATTTTGGTAACTCTAGTAACCTATTCCTCCCAAGAAAAAAATAAAAAACCCTCTAGCAATACACACCAAACTGAGAATGTGCAGAGTGACTCCAAAGGCTCTGTCTTATCAGGGGTGGATTGGGGACTGTGGAAGAAGGGGAGGATCAGAGAAAAGAGGATCAAACAGCCTTTTTACACAATGCAGAGGAATAGCCCCTTAGGTTCCACATTGAGTATAACAAGCGTGCTTTACTGCATATACAGATTGATTTTACTGTTGTGGGTTTAGTCACATTTTAAGGCTCCATGCACACTGGGCTTAAAAAAACATTAGTTCCCTTGGCAAAAAGTGTTTTTAAGTGAGCTTAGGAGAGTTTTATTTTTTTTTATCTGCCAGAAAGCTCCATTCAGAAATGCAAACCAGGAGTTTTTTTGACCTCTAAACGTTGAGCTCAAAATATGCCTGTAATCATCCAAATGTGCATGGACCAGGGACAGATCGGGGGGGGGCAACGGGGAAATTGCCCCCCCTTAAAATGTGTTGTGTGTGAGTGGCGGGTGAGTGAGCGGGCGGCTTGGTAGGCAACTTGGCGGATGAGTGAGCGGGCAGGTGGCTCAGTGGGTGAGTGGGCGGGCGGCGGCTCGGTGGGTGAGTGGGTGGGCAGCTCGGTGGGTGAGCTGGGTGGCTCGGTGGGTGAGTAGGGGGGTGGCTCAGTGATTGGGTGGGCAGCTCGGTAGGTGGGCAGCTGGGTGGCTCAGTGTGTGAGCAGGTGGGTGGCTCGGTGGGTGAGCGGGCGGGCGGCTCAGTGGTGGGCAGCTGGGCAGCTCGGTGGGTGAGCAGGTGGGCGGTGAGGTGGGAGAGTGCGTGGGCAGCTCCATGGGTGAGCGGGTGGCTGCCCAATCAACGGGCTGCCGGTCGGGGAGCAGAGAGATAACATCATCTCCCCGGCTCCCACCCTGTATCCCTGCAGTTCTGCCCTATGTGCAGGCAGCCGCAGGCAGCACAGAGATCACATCATCCCTCTGCTGCCTGACTTCACTCTGGGACACAGCAAGTGACAATCCCCACCTTAGCAGGAAAGTGACACAACAAGTGACAATTGTAGCAGGCAAGTGACAATCCGCAACATCTGGCAGGTAACATAGCAAGTGAAAATCCACAACGTGTGGCAAGTGACAATCTGCATCTGGTGACAGGCGAAGTGGCAAGTGACAATCCGCAACCACTGATTCTGCATTACCTTGAGTTGAATGATTTCCTTTTATATAACAATGTAATAAAAGAAATAGTGTGCTTCAATCATCCTGACACCATAACAACCATGGTGCCAGGATCATTGAAGTGCCAACACCAGCCATTTGCCCTATAAATTGCCTGCCAACATTTTTTTTTTCTGGCAGTGCCCCTCCCGAGTCTAGACTCTGAATCCGCCTCTGGCATGGACACATAGGATAGCATTGAGCTGCTTCTACAAACAGAACACAAAACTCCTGTAGAGGCAGCTTTTTTTTTTTTTAAGCCAGTGTGCATGGAGCCTTAAGAATATGCAGATCTTTTATTCCTGTTTAATCACGCCGATTTGTGCACTAGTTTTCGTGGGCGCACACACGCTACGATTGACCGGCGGGGGAGCCAATCAGTGGGTCCAGTGGACTGGATGTCTGCCGGCCACCCGCGATCATTCCCTGCAGAGACAGAACGGGGATCTGCCAACGTAAACAAGACAATTGTCCGTTCTATCAGGGGATGACACTAAGATCTGTCTTCCTGCTAAGTCCTGCTAAGCACGAAGATGGTCCCCCATACAATTAGAAAACACAAACAGGGAACACATTTAACCCCTTGATTGCTCCTGATGTTAACCACTGCCCTGCCAGTGTCATTAACACAATGTCAGTGCATATTTTTAGCACTAATCATTGTAATAATGTCACTGGTTCCCAAAAAAGTGTCAAAAATGTCAGGTGTCCGATCTGTCCACTGCAATGTCACAGTCCTGCTAAAAATCACTGATCGCTGCCATTACTAGTAAAAAAATAAATAAAAATGCAATTAATCTATCCCCTATTTTGTAGACGCTATAACATTTATTCAAACCAATCAATATACCTTTATATGAGATTTTTTTAACCAAAAATATGTAGAAGAATACATATTGGTCTAAACTGCTGAATACATTTTTTTTTTTTGGATATGTATTATAACAGATAAATATAGCAGCAGAATTGTCAGTCTTTTTTGTTTATAGCGCAAAAAAAAACACCACAGAGGTGATCAAATACCACCAAAAGAAAACTCTATTTGTGGGAAAAAAGGACATCAACTTTGGGTACAACGTTGCATGACCGTGCAATTGTCAGTTAAATTGTCAGTTGTCAGTTAATTGTCAGTTAATTGTCAGTTAATTGTCAGTTAAATGAATGCAGTGCTGTATCGCAAAAAATGGCCTGGTCGTTGAAGGGGGTTAATCCTTCTCGGGGCTGCAGTGCAATGACCATTGCCCCCCGGTTTCCTGTTTCAAGGTGGCTCCTTTCTCCTACAGTGTCCTATGGAGTCACCTTTGCATTCAAGGACTAGGCTATGTCTCCCTACACTATGCATCAATAAATACACACAGCCTTGTAGCCTGGGATGGTAAGGGAATCCTCTGCAACTAATGCCCTGTACACACAGTCAGATTTTTTCTGATAGATTTTGTGCCAAACTTGTCTTGCATACACATGGTTGGACACAGTTGGCAGAAAATCTGATTGTTCTTATCGAGGTGACGTACAACACGTACTTCGGGACTATAAACGGGCCAGTAGCCAATAGCTGTGGTTTCTTAATTTATTCTGAGCATGCGTGAATTGAAACGATCGGATTTTGTTGTCGGAAAATTTTAGATCCTGCTCTCAAACTTGGTGTGTCGGAAATTCTTCCGGAAAAAGTCTGATGGAGCCCACACACGATCGGATTTTCCGACAACGCGATCCGATCACAAATTTTCCATAGTTCATTCCGTGTGTACAGGGCATTACTCATTCTCCATTTTATGAACTAACAGACTGACTTGAGACTACACTGTCCAATGGTAACTCTTTTCTGTGAATACCAGAAGTTCAGGAAAGTAGCACTAGAAGAGCAGGAGCCAGCCTCATCAAAAGCTGTAAACTGCAAGTGCTGGGTGAGAATTTTAAAAACGAGTTTACTGGGGAATATTTATTTTATTGTGCTCAATGTGAATAGGGTTTAAGAGTACTTAAATACTGAAGCTAGAGCAGTTGTAGGCAGATGAGTTAGTGTTATATTTGCCAGGAATCTTCCTCAGCAGAGGAGCTTGCATGCTGATGAGCCTCCTCCATGGTGCACACAGCTTATGGACAGATGGCACCTACACAGAGAGGGGCTCTTCTTCCAGTTTGGGACTTTCCTTCATTCACATATCAGAAGCTGTGAGGAAGGCTATCTCTCCAGTGTTGTATCCCTCTCCATGAATAGAAATGGCCAGGTGGTGCAATGACTTCGTGTTCTACAATGATAATACAGAGACCCCTACAGTAAACCCATTCTAATTGCTAATGCACAACAAGCCGCTCATCTGTACTGCAGACATCAGCTTTGTTCCTTCTTAAACGGACTCATGTAATCACATTAGCAACTGGAATGTGTGTGCACATCATTTATTTCTCTCTCTCTTTTAATTGCTTTCTTTCATTCTCTCTTTTTTTCTTCTCTTTCTTTTTTTTTCATTTCTCCTTCTTTCTTTATTTTTTTTTCTCTCTCTTTATATTGCTCTTTCTTTCTCTTTTTTTTAATCTCTCTCTCTCTCACTTTATTTCTCTCTATCTTTTTCTCTCTCTCTTTTTATTGCTCTTTCTTTCTCTCTCTTTTTTCTTTCTTTCTCTTTTTTATGTCTCTATTTCTTTCTTACATTCTTCTTTTCTCTCTCTCCCTCTCTCGTTTGATTACTCTCTTTCTTTCTCTCTTTTTTATCTCTCTCTCTTTATTGCTCTCTCTCTCTCTTTTTTTTTTCTCTTTCTATTTTTTTTCTCACTCTTTCGCTTTCTCTTTGTTTTTATCTATCCATCTATCTATCTATCTATCTATCTATCTATCTATCTATCTATCTATCTATCTATATATATATATATATATATATACATATATGTGTGTGTGTGTGTATATGTATATATATATTTTTACATGTATATATATATATATATATATATATATATATATATATATATATGTGTGTGTGTGTGTGTGTATATGTATATTTATTTTATATATATATATATATATGTGTGTGTGTTTGTATATATATATATATATATATATATATATATATATATATATATATCTTACATATAGAGAAAATGAAAAACATTTTTGTTCCAAGTGGTGGTGGTGGCTTTGGAGGGGTCTGACTGTTCTTCTCATTAGGTGGATTCTAATTATGAACGAAATCCTATTGCACTAAAGGTTACAGTAACTGCTGCATTTCGTGCACACAGCCCTAGAAGTCTAATTAGTCTCATTTGCACATCTTTGCAGGTGAACATCCATTCGTCGTTTATTCAATTAATCCTTAAGATCTTTACAGCCCACATATATTTGCTCTAATTCTGCCCAGTCCTTGATCAGGTTATAAAGTGGATGTATGTACATACAACAGCCATGTACTTGTGCCAGAGACCTTTGCTGGACCCTGCTCTATACTGACTTGTCTATAGAAAGGATCTTACTTCATTATCCCACTAGTCCATCCTAAAATTGGATTATCTCATTCCATTCCATGGCCCCTCGTTAAACGCAATTATTGGTAATTCTGCAAAACTTTGAAATATTATATTATTTAGGCACTATATTAACAAATAATATATATATATTTTTTTTTAAAGTATCGTATTTTTAATAAATACTAGAATAGCAATATAGGCAGATATATAAAATTTGGATCTGCAGGCATGTGCTGGGTCTGTGTTTTATAATGTAGAATTTGTATGTGTTTAAATGGTGGTATTCTTATTCAAGGCGACTTGCAGTTCTGGGGTCGATTTACTAAAACCGGAGAGTGAAATATCTGGTGCAGCTCTGCATGGGGACCAATCAGCTTCTAACTTCACTTTGTTCAATTAAGCTTTAACAAAAAAAAAAATGGAAGCTGATTGGTTTCTATGCAGAATTGCACCAGATTTTACACTCTCCAGTTTCAGAAAATCTCAACCCTACGAGTGGATTTACTAAAAAAAAAATAAAAAAATTAAGAAATGACCTGTAGACTGAAATCAGTTATGAACACGTATTTTAGTGTGCATCATTGAGCTCCTAAACTTCTTTATTATAATGTTAAATATTGCATCGGTATTATAAATATTACACTTTCCCTAATTAGCAAACTTGATTAGGGTCTCCAGCCTATACGTCTTACCATCACTACAAATATTTCTTTATTACATTCATTGTTTTTTTATATAATGATTGAGACTCGATTTTTGCGACTAATGATTTTATATCTAAGTTCCTGTATATTGATATACATTTTATATTTATAAAATATAGTTAGAACTGCTACAGCTAGATGCAGCAACCTCGATTTGTAACAACTGATAATAAAAATAACAAATAGAATTTAATAATAATAATAATAATAATAAATATAATAAAGCTGTAATATATAATTCCCTCTGATACTCATGCATTACACATCAGATACTACAGAGCAGGTTTATTTCTAATTAGGATTTGGTTACAAGATTTCTTTTCGTATCCTATTATGACATAAGTCACTTATATTACATTGTAATAGTCTAGACTGGATGGTGCTTTATAGCAATAAGGTAATTGCACAGCTTCAAGTGATGTTCTGAGAATGGATGTGATTGTGTGATAATAGGTGTCCTGTAAAGCAGGTTAAACAAATGTTATGTACTTGTTGTAATGGGTGTGGGTGAGTTTGGGGAAGGGGTGTCCTATAATGTAGAGGTATTCTTACTAATCGAATCCCGGAAAAAAAGGCAGCAATTCTACTTGTGACATCTGGTGCCTGTGTGTGTCCTGTGAATGGTGGCATCCCACCCACCAAATGGTGACAAGGACCTTGTGCTGTGATTTACCATGGTCCTGTCTATCATTTCCAGGTGTACCGAGTCCTCACCTTCTACTAAGCAGGTTAATGGCAAAACTGCATTATAAAACACACTACAATATCACGTCCACACTAATTATTATTTACTGACACACTAATTAAGACAAATGTGTGTTTACTGTGCCTAGGAGCTTTGTTTTCAGCGGACATTTCCAGTTGTTTATATAGAACCTGAATAAAGGAACACTATATACACCATAGAGCTTCCAATCACTACAGGGATCCATCGTTCTTCCTGGACAGACAACGCAATCCTCCATAGAAGAGGACAGGACCAGCACCTTCTTCTACAGTTATGGACAATCATAGCAAGCACTGCCATTTACCTATTATGGGGGATGGGTCAGTTATGTCAGGGGGAGGGAGGCACACACTGGGCAAGTGTCACCTGTCATCATATCAGGACTGCCAAAGGTTATCAGTCCCATCACCAGTCCACAGGGACCGTCCCCTACACTCCTATACTACTGACTTGTAATACTTTCTATTTCTATCTATTCCAATCTGTACATCTATCTATCTAGCTCTAGTATTCTGCTTACCCATCTCTCTCTCCCTCTATGTAAATAAATAAATATATATATATATATATATATATATATATATATATATATATATATATATATATATTTATTTATTTATTATATACATTTTCCATCTGCCTTTCATTCTCTCTCTATCCCTCTCTTTTTAAAAAAAAATCTATATATCTATCGTGATCTGTACATCTCTCTGTCAATGTATCTATTGTTCCATTTACCCATCTCTCCCTCTCGCTCTATTTTTTTTATATCTATAAATCTCTCTCTCCCTATTTATTCCAAACTGCATCTGTGTCTGTCTATTTAGTCTATTTATTTATGGTTCTCTCTCTCAATAATATATATTATTATATTTATTATAATATAATATTATTCTAATTATTTCAATTAATATTTTTATATTTAATATATATATATATATATAAAATCTATCTTTCTATCTATACTCATCTGCCTATCTCTTTCTCTCTCTATACATTTATATATCTAGATAGATAGGTCGATAGACAGATATAGATATGGATATATATATTATATATATATATATATAGATAGATAGATAGATAGATAGATAGATAGATAGATAGATAGATAGATAGATAGATAGATAGATAGATAGATAGATAGATAGATATGGATAGATATAGATATGGATAGATACAGATATAGATAGATATGGATAGATATAGATAGATATGGATAGATATAGATATAGATAGATATGGATAGATATAGATATGGATAGATACAGATATGGATAGATATAGATAGATATGGATAGCTATAGATATAGATAGATATGGATAGATACAGATATAGATAGATATGGATAGATACAGATATAGATAGATATGGATAGATATAGATATAGATAGATATGGATAGATATAGATAGATATGGATAGATATAGATAGATATGGATAGATATAGATATAGATAGATATGGATAGATATAGATATGGATAGATACAGATATAGATAGATATGGATAGATATAGATAGATATGGATAGCTATAGATATAGATAGATATGGATAGATATAGATATGGATAGATACAGATATAGATAGATATGGATAGATATAGATATAGATAGATATGGAAAGATATAGATAGATATAGATATATAGATATAGATAGATATGGATAGATACAGATATAGATAGATATGGATAGATATAGATATATAGATAGATATGGATAGATATAGATAGATAGATATAGATATATAGATAGATATGGATAGATATAGATAGATAGATATGGATAGATATAGAAAGATGTAGAGATAGATAGATAGATAGATAGATAGATAGATAGATAGATAGATAGATAGATAGATAGCTAGATAGATGTATATCTATTTATATCTATATGTATATCTACTTATATATATACCTATCGATCGATATGTAGACATAGATATGGATATACCGCCATTCACCGATGAGGGGACATTACCCTTCCCTTCAGTTATACACGGGAGATATATACACACACACATAAATCTAATAACATGTATGTATATATCTCCCGTGTATAAGGGAAGGGTAATGTCCTCTCTCTCACACGGTGAATGGCGGTATATTTAGCTGTGGTGAGAAGCGCTCTTTCTGCAGACCCGGTGATAAAACATGGAGTAATACATTAACAATCCGTTACCAATTGGACTTGAGCTAACTCTAAAGACGTAATTAGCGGTGCGGTTGACGTCACAGTGCTCTGGGACGGTCGCATTGCACGCTATGAGGACGGAGAAGCCCCGGCTTGGAGCCTGAGACAAGGACAAGTCCCGGGGGGGTCACCGGCCAGGGCTTCTCAGCGTGTCCTAGCACGGCTACGTCACGGCGGCCGGCGGCCAATGAGCGGGCCGGTTATGTCAGGAGTCGTCCAATGGGGTTGGGGATGGCTGTGTGAGTGGCAGCACGGGAGGGATAGAGAGTGCTGGAGCAGGAATGAAGTTGTACTAAGTAGAGCGCTAAGACAGGAAGAAGTTAATGGGCTACCTGAGCTGACAATTAAGGAGCGAGTTGATGAGAGGAGCCTGCACGGGACCGCTCTCCACAGGACACACACCTATGAAGTGAGTGCGGAGCTTTGGGATGGGAGGAGGAGGGGGGCACTTGTAGTCTTCTGCATGCAAGATCCCCATCTTATGTGTAATTACACCGATTTGGGGTCTCCAGCCTCCTGGTCACTTTATACACATTGCACCGTATAGCAATGGCCCAGTGGAGGCATACACCATACAATCACCATACAATCACTATCTGCTATGTAGTGTAAGAGCCTGCCTGAATTTATACTAATTACATGACTTGTTTAGATGTTTAGACAAGCACATTGTATAGTGTGTGTCCAGCTTAAAGGCTTGTCACAAAACTAACACAAGGATATCTATTATAAACACAAGAAGAAGGTGTTAGCTCTTTTTAGCTGAGTGCAATCAGATCTGAGAATGACTCGCCTGGCTAAAATAACCTGTGTTAAGGCTTTGTGATCTGTTCACATGTCTGTATATTATAGGATCATGGCTAGGAAAATCATTCCACAAATGTGGATATGGAATATAATCCTGGGATAAAATTCATTTCTGAATGGGAGGGAAAAAAAATACATTTAAATTGAATTAAAAATAAAAATGGCAGCTTGGTGCCAATAGATAGAGATACAGGAGATGAACCAACCAATCTATATCTATCTATCTATATATATATATATATATATATATATATATATATATGTGTATTGTTATATAATGTTATATATATTATATATTTTTTGTATTAAAAGTGTTCATTCATTTGGCTGTATTGATATAAAGATGCTGATCTGCTAAAGGAGTGA